>NW_005842495.1:269667-272343 GCF_000455745.1 Alligator sinensis | reverse complement strand
ATATATTTCTCCCAGTTCCTATCAAAGTGTTTAAAGGAATCTAAAGGCCTCTTTTTTTAGAAATTGATTTTAAAATATCCCAGGCTTTTTTGGAGATCTGAGTAATCTCACTCTTTATCTCACTTACTTTCTCAGGCTGCTTACAGATGTGGAAAAAAATGGTGCTTTACTTTAAACTTGGTGCTCTCCCATGCTGAGTGAAGCTCATGCCCAGAAGAGCCATCACTTAAGTGGCACCCAATTTGCCCAATGTCTGTACTGATTGAGCACTTTAGTGGGACTTTTTGGTGCTTTTATCTAATAAGTGATCAACTTTAGATAAAAACAACAAAAAGTCATACTGAAGCTCCTGATCTATACAGATGCTGCAGAGCCAGGTCTAACACACTGCCTCTTCTGGTAAAACACTGTTTTTGGGGTGGGGGTGGGGGGGGGTTCTGTCAGAGCCCAGGTCTAGCTACATGTTATGCTCTCAAATGACTCATACCAGATAATACCCAGAGACATTCTCATAATGTCTTTCAGGGTGTATCTACATGAGATGCTACATAGCTCATTGCACAAACCGTGGCAGCGACACTATGTTGCCATAGCAGCAAGCTATATCATTGTAGTGTCTAAAAATGCCCATGCGCCTTCGGGACTATGCAGTACTAGCGGGTACTGCACAGTTGTTTGCCATGCAGTCAGTGGCATGTGTAGACACGCCCTCATTGTCCTAAATATTTTTACCCTGGTCTGTCTCAATGAAGTTCCCATGTACACATAGCACTGAGGTGGTATTAGTACTGATGGATATAGTAAAAAATAAAGGCTTATTACAATGAGGGAAAACAAATAAAGTTCTGCTTTCTTTAAAATCATTTAGTTAAGCTGCAACATATAATTGCATTAAGTACTTGGAAGGGACTTTATACCCACCCCACCAACGGGTTCTTGCCCAGGACCACCGCAACCTTGTCTGGCCCCTGCAAATGGCCCCTTTTAGCAAGATGTGGCTGCTAGAGGAGATGAGGAGCCCTCACTTTCCCCTCTCAGAGACCCTGGCCTCTTGGTTCCTTTTGGGGCAAAGACCAGCAAGGCAGAAGTTCTCTATCCTCTCCAAAGTTTTAAACAGTCTCTCTGTCCCCAGCTCAGCCTGCACATCCCTGAGCACACCCAAAGATAGCAGTTCTCTTTCCAATGTGCAGTTCCCAAGCCTCAAAGCTGCTCAGTTGGTCTCCTTTAGACTCTCTTCACCAGCTACACCATCTCCTCTTCTTCACCTTCTCCTGTAGTTATCTCAGTTTCTTCCCTTTGACATTGTCATAACCCAAGGGTATGACTTTGGTGTGCTTCGGCACTAGAATTATTCCCTCTAAATTACAGCTTCGTTGCACGGTGGAGTTTTCTGCTGCAGAGGAGAACCCCGGTGCAAGGGAGAATTTCCCGCCAATTTGTAGCTTTATTTGCAGGGTGCATTGCTCAAGTTGCAAGAGAAATGCACGGTGCAAAGGAGTTCCCGCCACCCGCATGCAAATTTGTTCCCCGCTATTGGCTAGTTCTAAATTATTCCCACGTGGCGGCTAACAATTGGCCTGTTAGCCATATAAGAAGCTTGAGCGGTTTCCGCCCAAGCCGAAGAGGACTCCACATCCATCTCGTGGGGACTCTGGGTACACGGCAGGGTAATAGAGACCCTGTGTGAGATTCAGAGGAGCTTGGCGACCTGATCCATCGCCCACCTCTTCCTGTCTTCGAGCGATAATTTTATAAAACGTATCTACAAAGTTTCTATTTCGGTGGCGCGCTTGTTCAGGGCATCCGGAGCTCTGTTTCCATGGAGCCTAGCAAACTCCAGGGGGTGGTTCGTGTTGTTTTGTCTGTAACCGCAACTCAAGCAAGTTTTCCAGCCTGCACTGCAACCATCTTCGGTGTAAGTAAACAATCTTTAAATCTACCATTACGAGTCCGTGCCTAATTGTAGCGTGTCGCACATTCTCTCTGACCCCGCATGCCCGGGCTGCTGGCCACAGCCCGCGCAGAGCACAAAAAAGGGCCCGGTTCGCGCCCTGCCCGCACATGGCGACAAGAATGGGATCAGGAGAGAACCTGCTAGAGCTAGAATTAGTTAGGAACTGCCCTTGGTGTGATGGCAAGCGCCAGGTGAAATTTTTTTAGGAGCTGGAACTGGAGGCGCATATCGCTTACCACCAGGCGGGCGGAACGGGTGAGAGGTTTATCAGCGGATGCCTTTCACTGAAGGGAGAAGAGGGAGTCTCCGAAGACGGAGCCCCGAGAGAGAGAGGTGTGTTTGCTCCCTGCGGTGTTTGGGTGTGTTATGAGCGACGAGCGGGTCCTGTTCAGGCCCCTCGATACTGTGTCCCTCGCCGGACCCAACCCGGCGGGCGAAATGAACCCAACTTTCACCCTGGAGTGTGTTCGTTGCCGGCGATATGCTCGGAAGAGTGAGGAACTGGAGCCAATTGGCTGCTTCTCCCCCTGCATGGTAATGCCTAGATTAAGGGGGCGTGAGCTCCGCGAAGATCCGAGAACCGAGAGACGCACCACGGATGAGAGGGTGGCCCTGCGGTACGACAAGGGGGGAGAATTAAGTACAGCCTTAAGTGATTTAATGAGTAAAAATCTAAGTTTGAGAGCCCAGCTGCGTGTGGCCGTTCAAGCGGTCGGAGAAGC
>NW_005842495.1:265807-267985 GCF_000455745.1 Alligator sinensis | reverse complement strand
ATATAAGAGGCTTGAGCGGTTTCCGCCCAAGCCGAAGAGGACTCCACATCCATCTCATGGGGACTCTGGGTACACGGCAGGGTAATAGAGACCCTGTGTGAGATTCAGAGGAGCTTGGCAACCTGATCCATCGCCCACCTCTTCCCGTCTTCGAGCGATAATTTTGTAAAACGTATCTACAAAGTTTCTATTTCGGTGGCACACTTGTTCAGGGCATCCGGAGCTCTGTTTCCGTGGAGCCTAGCAAACTCCACGTGGTCGTTCGTGTTGTTTTGTCTGTAACCGCAACTCAAGCAAGTTTTCCAGCCTGCACCGCAACCATCTTCGGTGTAAGTAAACAATCTTTAAATCTACCATTACGAGTCCGTGCCTAATTCTAGCGTGTCGCGCGTTCTCTCCGACCCCGCGTGCCCGGGCTGCTGGCCACAGCCCGCGCAGAGCACAAAAACGGGCCCAGCTCGCGCTCGCCCCGCACAGACATCTCCAGGGGCATCCTCTCCAAAGGATGACTACTAAGCCACTTGAAACATCAATAGGGCTATTCAAGTCCTGTTGATACTGAAGACCCCTCCAGTCTTGTCTGTAGGTAGGCATTTCTGGGACTTAAGCCTTCAGTCCCTATGACAATGAAGTAAACTAGGGCATACAACATTATAACAACATGAACACATTCAAAACCAAAATATTTACTAAAACCGATAGTCCCTGTGAACATTAACAATATTTCTCATTACTATCTGAATCAACAATTTAGAAAATGAAGGCCTGATTTTCTACTCAGTGAAATCAGTTAAAGTGATCAGTGCGTCTATGTGAAACACTACTGCACAATTTTTACTGCATATTTGTTAAGTATTTGTATTAGCAAGTATTGATTTAGCAAGTACTAAATAAATGTGCAGTAACTGGGGTTACTGCGCAGTAGCACTGGCAGACATCTTTTAGATGGTGCTAGTGTGCAGTAGCCTAATAATACTGTGCAGTAACATGTTAGCATTGTCTGTGCTATGATGTGCCACTGTGCAGTATTCTTTGTCTACTGTGCAGTCAGCATCTTGTGTACACACCTTGTATGTGTTGAGGGGAGAATACTGAAATTCCACAATACCTGAGGTGAAGAAGGTTGTAGAATAAACCTGTCTATTACGTAAGAAATGATTAATGCTAAAGGACAGATTCTGCTCTGAGGTTTTTTGTTTGTTTGCTTGTTTCTTTTTCTCTTTCCTCTCTTAATTGTAAAAGATTATCCCAGGAGCCCCATGCTTAAAATCTAAAATAATCAGGGCAAGGAACATGTGTCACTTTATACTACATGTACTGTCAGACACTAATGATAATAATGATGTTAATAATACATTTCTATAGAGATACTTTGGATTCACCATGGTATCATTAAGACCTCAGACTCTGATATCCTTGTTTCTAACCCTATCAATACCAATATATCCCAGTACTGAGGAATGCAGAATTATCAAAACTCATTGAAAAGTAGGTCTGGAAGGGAATCCTAGTCAGCTCCTTGCTCCAGGCAGGATCATCCCTAAGTCATTCCAAATAAGTGTTTGTCTAATCGGCTGTTAAAAAATTCCAATGATAGAGATTCAGACTAGCCTCTCAGGTAGTCTATTCCAGTGTTTAAATACATTATAGGAAAGTTCTTCCTATTAGACAAGCTACATTTCTCTTGCTTCAATTTAAGACTCTTACTCCTTGTCAAGTCCCCTGCAGCCACAGAGGATAGTTTATCACCACCCTCTTTATCTTCCCTATTTATATATATTCCATTTTAAAATCTTAATTATCCTCCCAACACAGCAGTCATTGAGGCCACCCACAGCTCATTCAAATAGCTGACTGAGAGTAAGAATCAGGAATACAGTACTGGTTTATTCATGCTTTCCTGTGTCAGTTGTTCTCTAGGACTTTTCTACACCTCAGTCCAAGATCTAAAGGATTCTTCCCTAATCCAGCCCAGAATGTAATAGTAGATCCTGCACTCCCTCAAAATATTGATGTTCAAAGGTTAACATTAAAGAGTGTGCGGGCCGACTCCCAATCTTGCCTGGGTCGCCATGTGCAAGCTCTTTTCCGATCCCATTTGGGTCGCTATGTACGACCCGGGGGCGAGCCGGGCCTGTCTATTGTATGTACATAGGCTGTGGCCGGTAGCCCAGGTAC
>NW_005842495.1:262540-265797 GCF_000455745.1 Alligator sinensis | reverse complement strand
CTCGAGCTAGAATCAGTCATGGAGGCGTAATGGTTGATTGAAAAGATTATTTACTTACACCCAAGGTGGTCGCGGTGTAGGCTGGTCAGCTTTCCAGGCTCAGCTCTGCTTGAGTTCTCGGTGGAGGACTCTAATAAACTCGGCTCGGTTCCTTGACCCTGGAGTGAATCAGGCTCCACGGGGTTCAAGAATTCGTTCCCACAGAGCAGCTGTATCTCCATGAGTGTTACTCGGTTCCCAGATCCCCCGGAGCTGTTAAGACTCCATGGGCTCGACAATTGGGTCCTTAGGATAAGGATACGTCTGGGCTGCGATCGGCGACGGGAAGAGGCTAGAGGTTAGTTGCCTCGGAGTTGTTAAGGCTCCGAGGGGACGGTAAATAAGTCCCACGGAGTTGTTGAAGCTCCGTGGGTTCGACAAATTAAACCTCTGTTGCCCTCTTAAGGAAAAAGCTGGGTTCGTATGGATCAGCAGTGCTTAGAGATCCTCACACTCCTTTCCTGAACTCCACGTGCTTTCTCTCTCTCCAATTTGGGCAGAAACCACCCAAGCCTTTTGTACGGCTAGCACGCCAATAGCTAGCCGCCACGTGTGCTTATATTAAGACTGGCCAATAATGTGGTGCAGATCCCAATACAAATGGCAGTGACTCCTTGCATCGCGCATTGCTATAATGCAAAAGAAATGCACTATGCAAAGAAAGCTACAGAACTGATGGGAAAAGCTCCTGCACGTGGGTTTTCTGTTGCAGCAGAACACTCCACCGTGCAAAAGAGCTGCAATTTGGTGGGAACATGATTTAGCGACGCCGAAGCACACTCAAACAAAAAAACCACAATTTTGGGTTGTGACAAAGAGGAAGAAGGTTGTCAAATCTCTATTCACAATAGTCCTATGCACACTTCCTAAAATGGAGGAGGCTCAGGTAAATGTGAGATGAACATCTTGAAATTTCAAAGGAATCTAAGAAAATACACTGCAGAAAATAATGCTGAGAGCTGGGGGAGAGGGAATATTGTTTTTACTAATACTTACCAGAGAAATGGTTAATACACACTGGTCAAATCTTCATGAGACACTGACTGTGCAGTCGTTACTGCACAGCCATTTAGTACTTATATAAACAAGTTTATATACAGTTATTTGGTACTTGTTTGTACAAGTACTAAATGACTGTGCAGTAACCTGAGTTACTGCACAGTAGTACCAACCAATGTTTTTTCATGACGCTACTGTGCAGTAGCCTAATACTACTGCGCAGTAGTATCAAGCTACTGCACAGTCAGCATCTCATGTAGACGCAGCCGTTGTCTCTGAACACATGAGTTCAGCCAAAAGAATTAATGAGACATTCATAGAGCATATGATAGATATTTGAAGTGCCAATCTAGGTGCTGTTTACTGATCCACCCACTCTGTTAAAGTCCTGCTGTCTGGAACATATTGGGAGGTTTTTCATTTGCCTGAGCTGACAGATACAGATTGTGACAGGCCTCATATGGGGACTCTATCCTGAGGGGATAGCATTGAAAAGTACTGAGGAATGCAGAATTAATAGTGGAAAATGTCACAAATTACCAGCCTACTCACTCACAATTTTTTTTGCTGATAGTTGCAGAGAAATTATACATACAATCTCTCTATATGCACACATACTGCATACAAAAAAGTCTCTTTCTTTCCTTCTCAGTACACACATGCACACACACACAAATGCATGCATACACACAATCTACCTAGATGTGGTTTACCTCAATCACTCACATATATGAATTCCTATATGTGTATTTATGGCCCTGATTCTGATCTCACTTATGCCAATGACATGTCAGTGTATCTCCACTGTTTTAAATAGTTGCAATTGATTTATATACCAGAAATGAGAAGAGTTTTCAAAAATGAGATGTAATATTTTATGAAAGTTCAGAACCCCTGTGTATATAATATGTAATATAATAGTTTAAAAATATATGTATACATTTTTTTTGTGGTCACTTCTTTTTTTTATGCAGTTCCCCCCTCTTTTTTCATCAATTTGTTCTGATTGTTCTCCTGGGTATAGGATTTAATCAGAATCTGAGCTGATGTAAAACTACTGGCATCTATGAAATAGGTCTGTCAATCTATTTAAAAAAATGATTGTGATTCATTATGCAATTAAAAAAAATAGTCGCAGTTTTAATCACATCTAAAAACTCAAAATTATGTGCAGAAAAACTCTAAACTATGTAAAATTATGCAGGTACTTTATATGGGTGTTGGGTGTGTGTGGGGGGGGTGGAATTTGTGAAGGTGTGGGAGGCTGTAGGTATATTATGGGGCTTGGAGCTTGGGGAAGGAGTTCTCTGCATGCCCTGGAAGGATGCGGCAATACTGTGGGTCAGGAGTGAGGAGAAGCAGCAGTGCTGGGGTGGGGGCTGGGGGTTGGGAGTGAGAGGCAGGGCCAGGGCATGGACATATCACTTCCCCACCACCCCAAAAATCATATTATGCCTGCCCACTCCCCACACACAGATGACTTTTTTTTTTTTTTTTAAAGAAGTATGGTAACCCTACAGGAATGCAGTACAGCTGTGTTTACAGCAGCACTCAGCAGGTAAGTCTGTGGAGGGGAAGGGGTGGGGGCAGATAGGGAAGAGGTAGGGAGGCAGAGCGAGGCCCCTATGGCAGGGGAGGGAGCTGGGCAGAGGCAGGGGCAGGGGCAGGGGCAGGGGCTGGGGTGAATGCAGCCACAGGGCCAGGTTTGTTCTTGGTATGGAGCAACAGGCAGCTCATCCAGGGGTGAAAGGCTGGACATGGCTCTCTACCACTGGCGCACCCCTGGAGGAGGCATGGGGGGCATGTACCCCCTGGATTTGTGCACAGAGCAGAGGTGGGCTGCACACTGTAGGCTGGGGATCTGCACCCTGCTGCCTTTGGCCCAGGAGCCATTTACTGACCGCTCCGCATGTCCTCTGCCCACCCAGCAGTGGGAGGCACAACATGGTGTTGCACAGCTCCTGGAGCAAAGGTAGTAGGATGCAGAATCCCAGCCCATAGCAGGCAGCTTACCTCCATCCTGCACACAAATCTGGGGGGGGCAGGCACATGCCTCCTGTCTCGGACGGCCAGGGCCGACTCGAATTATGCTCGTACGTCAGGGAGGGCTGGTGAATGGAGAGGCAGACACAACTTATTGGTTGCAAAAACTTTACTCACGCCGCTTGCAATCACGACGCAGGTGGTCCGGTCATCGGAACAACCACACGAGTTGTTCC
>NW_005842495.1:253053-262444 GCF_000455745.1 Alligator sinensis | reverse complement strand
TCTACCGAGCGCCAGCCACAAGTCAGATAACTTCAGAGGCACTCTGCAGCGTGCTCAAAGCCTTTCGACTTGGGCGGAAGTCGCGCGGAATTTTAAACGGCCAGCGAGCCAATTACTAGCCGCCACGTGTGAATAATTTAGCACTGGCCAATAGCAGGGCACAAATTTGCATCCGAATAGCGGGAACTCTTTGCACCGTGCATTTCTGTGCTGCAAAGAAGAAATGCATCCTGCAAAGGAAACTGCAAATTGGCGGGAACTGTCCTGCACGCAGGCTCTTAATTGCAGCAGAACACTCTGCTGTGCAAAGGAGCTCTCATGTGGCCAGGAAATTCCATAGTGCCGAGGCACCAAAAAATCACTGGGTTGTGACACCTCCCATGCCTCCCCTAAGGGTGCATGCAGTGGAAGGGAGCCATGCCCCCCTATGTCCCTGAATGTGCTACCCACAGCTCCATCCCATGACCCACCCTGGCCCCAGGGCCTCTGCCCCTGCTCCTGCCCCTTCCCCACCCCCTCCCTCACTGTGGGAAGCTTGATTTGCCCCCTTGCCCCTTCCCTCTCCCCTCTCCCCTTCTCCTCTGCAGACTTACCTGCTGGGCACTGCTCTACAAGTCACCGGGCTATGTTCCAGGCCATGCACATGCTGTGGCTGCTCATGTGTTTATGCCTATGACTGTATGTCTGTGTCTGTGCATGTGTGCCTCTGCCCCTTCCTTCCTGCTGCAGTAGCCTGGAACCCATGCCTGGGCTTCCCTGTGGTCCTCTGCACTGCCACCACTCCCCCGCAGGGTGGCCCGGAGGCAGTGGTGACAGTGATGGAGCAGACCCCGGGCATGAACTATAAAACCACTTGTGCAATTAATGCATTAAAAAAATTAATTCAAGAACTAATTAACATGTTAATCATGCACATTAAGGGCAATTAATTGACAGCTCTACTAAGAAGTTCTGATGATCCATTTTAGGATTGTCTCCAAATCTTAAATTCTTTTGTGTTTTTCTCCTCAGCAATGTCAACTACTGAACAATTAGAATAAAATCTGAACTGTTGTCAGTTTTAATAAGTTCCTCTGCCAAAGTAAATAATAAAATTGTTCCAATTTTCACTGAAAAAAATTCAAGCTGGCAGAATTTTAATTTCTTTGCTTTCTTTGCTAAGGTTCCCTAAGCAACCTCATTGATTATTTTACTTGAGCAAAGACTTCAAGGGCCCATGTTCTGTTTTGAAATGAAATAAAACTGTTGATTTGAACAGAAACTCCCATTTCTCTTGACAAATTAAGTAGAACAGTCAGACTGGCTTATGAACTCAAGCCTTTTGTCAAACATTTTTTTTATTTAAAAACAACCCTATGAACAAGCTGTTTATTTCATTTTAACCGCCTACCTACAAAACAGCATCTTTAGCTCTGACCTTTAAGCATATAGGAAAATGATTTACCCATCTTTTTTACAGGGGTCAGGCCAAGTGTCACAAGCACAATAATAATAAAGTGTTTTGTTACTGTGTGGTAAAACAGAGGCTAGGAAATACGAAAATATACAATAAAGATTTAAAAAACAACAACATGGTTTGACTTCAAGAAGATGGAGTTTCTGTTAATTAGACATTTGCCAAATGCAGAATTATCTGCTGCTTGTCAGCAAACATCTGTCATTAAAAATATTTTTTCCAACCATGATAGGTGTTAGAAACAGAGATTTAATGGAACTTGCACAGGCTTGAAAGCTACAATCTACTAGCTGTAGATCATCCATACATTAGGTATCTTCTCCGTGTATAGAAGAGTATGCACCTTTTTCTGGAAGTATTTCCTGAGTCTTATTGTAGTGGATAAAACAGCAGCTTTGTCAGAGGAGCATATATCTTACACTTACTACCATTGTCAGCTTTTTGCAGGCTGGAAGCCTAAATGTGAGTGACAATGTTTATAAATATATATGCTTATGTTTTTGTGTGTGTGTGTGTGGGTGGGGGGTATATGGAGTAGTGAACTATACACACATATATAGGCATATTGACTCTACATGTTCTGTGATTCAACCCCATGGCCTTCTCCTGTGCTTGCATCCTTCTACTGACTCTGCCTTGTCTGCCTCAGTGAATAGAAAATATTATACCTAATTATGTCATACTTGTCATCACTTATAAGATATGAAATGTCAAAGCCCATCTCCACTCTGTAACAGTGATATAGCCTTTATATTCCACTATATTATTTAACAAGTCTTTCTATTTTCTCCTATGCTAAGCCTCAAGAATGGGAGGAGCTCTTCAGAGTCATCCACAAAGCCATCTCATTATCTTCCTTTAAATGCCTTCCTAGAACTGTTCTCTAAAGCAAAGTCTACAAAATATGATAGTAGCCAAGGTATTGATGGTTTTGCTTAGACAGCTGCTTTGTAGATTGACTTGACGTGCATAAGAACTTTTTCATAAGAAAACAATTTGTTGGTCCTCCATTCTTTTTTGATATTATATATTAGACATTTAAATATATACCTAAATATACAAAGGGATACCTGTGGATATAATTGTTATCTTGCAGCATAAGCTAATTTTGGAGCTTGTATTTCACAAAGTTTCACTTGATAAAATTCATAGGCAAGAATTTGGTAAGAATTTACCAATTTTTTCTACAAGATTTGCAATATATTTACATGGGAACCAGGCAATTTTCTGTTTCAGAGAGAAACCAAAGAAAACACTGATTTAATAGCTAGGGATCAAGATAAGTTTCAAGGTATTTTATAGTAGAATGTTGATTCTCCCATGCTTTGTGAACATGATTTTATTATAGATGACCACTGTGTAATTTGGCCTTTTTTACTTTTTCTGCTATAGGGAGAAATGAGTTGCAAGTTAACTAAGAAACTTGAACAGAAGAAAATGCAACATGTTTTACTCTTGTTCATACTGGGGTAAATAGAGGGTTACACACACTGAACTCAGTGGACTTAAATGAGAGGCAAAATAAGCCCTTTAATTACAGAAAGAAAAGTTAAAAGATGCTGTTAATACTCAGTCTTTTAGCACAGAAACTCCTGGCAAAGCAAGAATGTAAGCAACATTTTGGAGGCACCTAGAAATATGCTTCATTTTGCTCATCGAAACAGTCTCATAGATGTTATTTAGAAGCTCAGATGTTTAAAGATGTAAAAATATCCATGGCAGTGGTTTTCAACCTTTTTTTCATTTGTGGACCTCTAAAAAGTTTCTAATGAAGGTGCAAACCCCTTTGGAAATTTTGAATGGATGTGCAGTCTCCTTTGAATTGTAAATGTGGGTATTCACATACTTTTGATTGATCATAGTCATCTTTTGCAGACCCCTTAGATCTAGTCTGTGGACCCCTCAAAGGTCTGCAGACTACAGGTTAAAAATCAATGGTGTATGGGATTGGGGTCATAATTCAGGGGATGGGGGGTCAATATTTCTGTCAGGTAGCTTAAAACCCAAAAGAAGGATCATGAGGTCCTGCTTTCACAGTCTGTAATGATACTGAAAATCAAGTTCAAGCGAGCTTTTGCCCTTCTGCTCCTCAGGAGTTTTCTGTCCTTCTCAAATTTTCTGTAGGATATATGCATTATGGTTTGACAGGTTTACCACCCCAGTCAAACTCCTCACATGACACTACCCCAGAGCAGTTTGCACCCAGAACACACCAGGGACTTGCAGCCAGAAGTGAAAGCCCCTCAAGGCTTTCCCCCTGCCTCACCGGGTAAGTGAAAAAACTGTAAGAGTACTGGCATTTCACTGATGGCCCAAGAACCTCACACTTATTCTATACCTCTTATGTCTTTTCACAAACCACACTAGAGTCAAGCTCAACAGGGTCTTCATTCCCTGCTGATTCTGCCAAGCCTGTTCCTTTGCTGTGGTTTCTCTAGACAGTAGGTAGGAATAGTGGGAATCTTATTCATACATTCATGTGCATCACTAATTAGATGATGAGATATTTGGCTATTTCTGATTAACCTCAAAGGGTACTTATTTGGAGTTAGTCAGAGCCAAAGCCCCAGGTGGCCCATCCAACCTGAGACAGAACTCAAGTGATGATTACCATGAATCCCTTATCAAACATTTCCTGACTGCATGGTTGTTTTAATCATTACAAGACCACCTATCTGTAGAGAAAAATAGAGCAGCAGGAGGGGGCAAATTGGAAATGAAATGATAGGAGAGAAAAACAGCACAGCAGGGACAGTGAGACTTGAACATGAAACCTGTTGCTGAGATGTGCGTGGCAGGGTGCTTAACAATTGTAAGTTCATCAAACCAGTCAGTAGCACTTCTAACTCAGCTTCAGTTGGGTCTATTCCTCCCATGAGGGGAATAATGATCTATGCAGACCATGAATTCTTTGAATGGACAATCTGATGATTCCATGCAATGATCAGCAACTTGAGACTTGGATACACAGGGACACTAAATAGATAGACTTAAGAGGGGAGTGTACTCCCCTCAAATGAGTGTACTCCCCCGAAATGACCATAGTGCTTATGCCCAAGATGAACTGGACAGAACCACTCTTGGCTCAGGAGTCCTTCAAATCCAAGTTTCAGATTGCAGGCTTTATGGGAAGGAAACAGAGATCTAGGGGCCTTGACCGTCACCTGTCTCAAAAGAGCTAAACGCCTATGTAAACTGGATGGCACCACCCCTCAGCTCGGGGCTTCTGGACAGACTGAATGGAAGGCCACAGAGGCTCTTCAATGTTCATGTGCAGCCAGCCCAAAAGACCATCAGTGCTTAACACCCTATATGGGTTGTCAGCAGCACCTCCAGCCCAGGAGGTACTTGACAGACCGTCCCTGTCAGCCAGTCCCAGTTCCAGCCAGAATTCACCAATGGTGTATTACATGGATGATGCTCATTAGTTGCCTGGAAAGAAGAAGGTACCTGCAGATGCACTTATTTAGAACGTGAGGACATACACCTTCTGCCCAAAGCATATGCCATTCCTATACCATGTGGCAGTCGTTATGGCCAACAACCAAGGCTGTTGGAAAAAAAAAAAAGATTTGCACTATGGATACTCCTAGACATTATTGAGGTGCTCCAAGGGCTTGGGAACCACTCCTTAGCTGACAACACTGAGCACCAGATTCAGAGACCACCCCTTGTGTTGGCTTGTGGTGGGAACCATGGGCAGGTACAGGTGCCAATCCTGCTGTGGCCATGTAACCAGACCACCACCTCTTAAGGAGAAGCCTGTCTTAAAAGAGTCATAATTACTCCTACCACATATTCACACTTCATTGAATTTATTCATGTTGCAAAGGAAAACACTGAGCAGAAATCACATTGTATCAACACCTAATGTGGGCCTTTGTGATTCTTTGTTTTAATTAGAAAGTCAGATTCCCCTGGTCTTCACCAGTTCTAAATCAGCTACTAGGGAGAAACACTGCCCTACCCCATCCCCATGGAGGGGGGGTCAGTGAGCGACACCCACCACAGCTGAGGCAATCCACATGAAGGATATGGCTCATGTCCAGAGTCTCGGATCCCCTCCTGGGATAAGTTAGCTGCTTCAATTTTTTATCAAAGCATCAGAAAACAATTCCGTTCTCAATGAGTAGCCACATCAAACCAATGATAAAAGCTATTCCCTCTTCATTTTGAATCAGGAGTATTGCTCTTAACCTTAGAGCCAGGAGCACAAAGACTAACTATCATTTAAATACCTAATAGGTGGAATAAGATATGGTCCCAAGACAAGATATTGTTCAAATTATTGCAATAACATTCCTTTTAAACTATAAATATATATATATATATATATATATATATATATGTCATGGTGTGCATTTTGGGGTGGATGGGCCAATGTATGTGTATGTATAATATAAGAGATTTACATACTCTTTGAACATTCTTTAAATAAATCTGCAGACTTAAACAGAGCAAAACTGGAAAATACTTTAAGCCACAAGTACACTTGAAGGTACAGAAAACCACAAATAAAATCTTATGTTCCAAATACATAGGACAAATCTTTTCCATACTTGTTAATATTCAGTAGTTTTGCCTGAAATTGAAAGACTATGATGTTTATCAACATGTAATGATGTTTGTTCATTACACTGATTTTTATTATGGGTTCTCACAATTTGGAATAATTACAACAGAAACAACAGAAACAGATTTCTGATTGTTCATTGTTTGTGACATCTGTAGAAAATATGTTGGCATGACATCAACAGCTAACATGCTTTATTTAAAATTAAAGAAAAATAGTTGCTAATTATAAACATTGTCTATAATGGCGCTTTGTAGTTTACATAATTACATTTTGTGAAAGAAAGGAGGCAAGCTTGGTTTGACTTCATTTTTCCATTAGAAAGGATTTGACTGTCTTCATCCCATGGTACCAGCTGCGCTGTGCTTTGTATGCGATCACTGTGCTTAATTTCAATAGCCTGCAGAGAGAGTTTACTTTTTAAGTGCTGTCTCTTGCAGATGTGCCAAGAGAAGGATAATTTTGGTCTCTGTAATCACATGCAGAAAGCTAGTGCTGTTCGGAAACTTTGCCTCACCATGATAATTCCAGAGAAGAGCTACATCAGAAATAACAGTTCCAAATCAAAATACATTTTAAGTCAGTATGTTTGACATCAGGATCCTTTACAAGTACTTAGAATTATTATTAAGCATTTTTCTTTTCAAAACTACAAAAAAAGTATTGATATTGAGAGTATGTGACTACTTTTTTTAAAAAATGGTATCAAAGTGTAAGATCAACCAATTAGAAATTTTCCTCAATTAAACTTTTTGAATTCAAAAAACCTTGAAGTTTTCATGAGAAACTTTGGGTGTTTCTACACATGCTCCTGAGTGGGGAGGGGCAGCAGCTCTAATTAAAGTGCCTGGAGTGTCATGTGTATCAGCATCCCCATGATGAATAATGGTGGCAGGGGTTCTATAACTAAAACTCAATGAACAAGATATAGTTAAAGTGTCTGCTGATATGTGGTAATGTGCTCCATCACCTGTGACACTGTAATCTGATGGAGCACATTACCACATATCAGCAGACTTGATTAATTGAGTCTGTTCTGAAGCACTGTGGCTGTAATTACAGCATGTTGGAGCAGCCTTAATGCATATATATAGGTGCCCTTTGCACTTTAAACCACACTCTACTACAACATATATGTAAGAGGAAATTATGTTCTTCTACAATAGGTTCTTAGTCTGATAGTCCTTACACAGATTAAACTCCTATGAAGAAAATTCATAGATTTGGACCTATAATTTTCCTGAGTACAGCTTCTCAAAAGAAATATACAAACATATTTTTGTTCCATTTTCAGTGGTAACAGGATTTGTCCCTACGCTTCTAAATTGAGACTTATTAATCTGCTTCAATGATCAGACACACAATTCCCATTTATAATTCATTCTAATAAATATAGAATTAATAATAGCTTGGAATTAGAAGCTTTGAGAATCTCAGTTTTAAATGTGAAGACCAAAAAATGTGACTGGGCTATTTCGAAGAGTAGAAAAGATAGCCAAAATCTATAAATGCTCAAAATGCAAAATCACTAAGCTTGTTTTGAAAAATATTGGTCCAGAAATTAGACTTCTCAGATCCCATAGATAGGCATGTGAGGGAAACAGGCATTGTTTTGTAAAGGCTTAATTTAAAATTGTGCAGGGAATTGCATTAAATGCCCTATGCCCTTGTGCATAAATGTGCTGTGTAATGTCTGTGAAACAAGCAACCAGAATTTACTTTAGACACCAGTAAAAAAACAAATTGTGATAGAGAATGTAAGCTTTATGGAAAACAGCAGATTCCAGTCAATCTTACTGTCCAGAAGAGTTATGAAAACCCATATTTAGTACACAGCAAAATATCATGTATACTATTAATAGGAGTAATCAAGACTAAGTGGAACATGCTATCATGACAAAAATCTTATGTGTAAAGATTACATTTCCCTATGCTACAATAGACAACAAAATAACCTTTATCACTTTTAAGTAGTATTTGGGTCTTCAAATAGAGAAATAATGATAAGACTATATTTTTTGTTAATCCTTTCTTAAAAGATTAGAAAGAAAAAGTAGCAAGGCAGAGTCTGACTATTTCTTACTGCAAGCCTTTAATCACATTATAATGCAACTGAATGTTGCTTGGTCTAGTGATTATTTAATTATAATTAAATGCTTGCAACACATATGTGTCAGTGTTATATCCATGACTGCTACAAGTCAGCAGAAGTGTGTATGTTTAATGATATTTTTGGATTGAAACAGTTGGAAGGTGTCCCTGCTCATATTCTTTGTTTGACAGTTAATGGCTGAGAAAAGACTTTGCAGTGAAAATGAATGCTAGTGCATTATTACCTACAGTAGACATGTAGACTACATACAAATGTTCAAGAAGCCTGAGGCGGAAGCACTCCAAGTAAAGTCCTTTACTCAACACGCTCTAGATTAGGTTGGGACAGAACTGAACACATGTGCTATTGGGGGTGGGAGGAGTGTAGGCACTTCCACATGCCTCCTAGGAGGCTGTGGGAGCAGGCTGAGAAGTTGCCTACCTCCTGGTGGCCAGCAAGTACCTTCTTCCTGTAGGCCTGTGGTGTCAGGCCAACTCTCAGGATCTCAATATTGAGCTGTTAGACAGGAGGGTGTAACACAACTGCACATATACAAACACACAAATCAATTAGGTGCATACACACATACACACACTACCAGCTCTGGCACATACATATCCAAACAGCCTAGGCACATGCATACCTATCACCAATTGAAGCACATACACTATACACCCCAAAAGTTAGACACAGATCACTAATTCATATATCATGCACACAATGCTACACACACACACTCACCAGTTCACACACATACAACCCACCTACACATACACACAGGTAAGCTCCTAACTTGGATGGTACAGTGTGTATGTGTGCTTGGGGTACCTGGGATACTTGGGGGAAAGTTAAGGTGAGAGAGAGAGAGTTAAAGTCTAGGGAGTGAAAGTTGCCAGAACCAGGATTCGAACCAGTAGACTAGAGGGGCCTGGGCTGAAGAACTGAGTCTCGGGGGTAACTTTAGGTTAAATGATCTTAATTGATTAAAAGACAACACCCAAAGCCCACAGAACAGGGGAGCAATGATGGCACAGAGGCTGGGACTGGAGCCAGAGCTACAGGGGAGCTGAAAAGGTAGGTGGGGAGAGGGAAAATGGGACTAAGGGAAAGTGTGGGTGTTAAAGAGGGGCTCTGGGAGTGGGGAGCCAGAGGATGGCTCCAGGGTAGCTAGAGAAGTTGCAGGGAGCAGCAGTAGGTGCTGGGAGCTGGAGAAAGGCTCCAGCTGCTGGAGAAAACAGAAGGACAGCCATGAGGAGCTGGGATGCTGCTG
>NW_005842495.1:248625-252809 GCF_000455745.1 Alligator sinensis | reverse complement strand
CACCCACCCACCCACCCACCCACACACAATGGCAGCAGGGGTTAGAGAGGCTTGGTGCAGGGGCTAAAGGCCACTGAAGTCTAGAAGGAGAGAGAGAGACAGAGAGAGAGAGTTCAAATTGTAGGAGGACGTGTGCAGGTAATATCTACCTATCCAGGCTGGAAAGGGGTCCTTGTCCAGTAGGTGTTGTCCAGAGGGGGGTCACCAGCAGGGCCTCTGGGTGGATAGGTGGTGTGGCATGGTGCTGGACCAGATGGGGAGGGCGTCCCACTGGGATCCTCAATGGCCAGTCAGGGTCTCCTTCAGCTCGATGTTGTCCAGAGGGGGTCACCGGCAGGGCCTCTTGGGTGGATAGGTGATGTGAAGCTGGTCTGGTCCGAATAGAAATGGCATTCCCACTGGGTCTGTCTCCACTGTCCCTTTTTATAGGGGCAGACCTTGCGTGACCCTAGTGACAGGAGGCATGCCCAGGCAAGGGTCAGCCCCTGGCATACTGAGCATGTGTGCTCCATTCAGGGATGTGCAGTTTCGGATTTCTGTAATGGTGAAAGTTGCTGGTTCTGCAGGGTCTTTTGTCTTTCAAATGCTGGGTTCTTGTCTCTGTTCCTGGGTAGGGTCCATGGTTCCTGGATCAATCAATGCGAGGTGATGGCCTGGTCATTACAGGCCCAGGCCATTCAGTAGAGGCCTGCCACCATTGTATTTCAATCACTCTCATTCATCCGTGAACCAATTTACATTGGAGGGGTACGTGACTCATACAGTTGCGACACAGGGGATGCCTGGGCAGAGGACACAAGATGGAGGCTTGACAAACAAAATGGAAACTTGACATTCCTTTGGTTCACTTACAAACACGGGCCTAAACCATACAATATCCATATGAAACAATAACACTCAATAAAAAAAATGATAATAATACAATATACAAGAGTAAAAAATCTATACAAACCTAATAATTATTCAATATAAAACAGTGGATATCCAAAACCAAAAACTTGCTACCAAAATAAAAATGTTAAATCTTATCCTAAATCTGAGCTCAATTATGCTTGTCTATAGGGAATAGAGAGGGAGAGAAAAAGACAGAAATGGTTGTGAAAAGGGGAGGGAATGCATTTTAAAATAAATTTTAAAAAAAGAAAAAATGGGGGTTTTGCTACATCCCCAGCACCCCCTCCCCCCACACCCCACCACCTGGTTGCTCTCAGCACTGGTACTGGGGAGGTAAGAACCCGCTCCCCAGCCCAACCTCCAACCAAGACCTGAGCCCACAAGCTTGGTGGAGAGGGTCTGCATGGCAGGGAGGCGCTGTTTTCCCAGGGTCCCGGCTGAAGCTGCAGAAATGGAGCCTCTCTGTCACATGGACCTGGCCCATGTGGCTGCCAGGAGAGAGACCCCAGACCCCTTCCCCAGCAGCCCTCCCAGCTGGGATGCAGAGCACCATAGGCCTGGATTGGCTTTGAAGACAGAACCCCCACCCCCCGCCCCTCCAAGGACAGAAACCCCACTTTCTCCACAGCCAGACTGTATGTGGGGCTGCGACCAGCGGCTGGATTTTATTGATGCTGATGACCAAAGTGTCTGTGGTCTGCAGATCTGTTACATTATGATGTTTTATTGTGCCATATTGCTTAGAACAATATTAACAGTCATCCTATTGCTTTTCTACAACAAAGAGGTTACACATTTAAGCAAAGAGATAATTGCAAGGGAAAGAGCAGTGGAGCAGGAGTGTGAACCAAGTCAACTGAACCACCAGTCCTGGGCAATACAAGAAGCAGGACTATTACGAACTTATTTCCTTTGATTCTCAGTTTCAAAAAAAATTATAGGTTTCCCTCTTCCCAGATAACCAAGACAATGTCCTTTATTTCCCCAAAGTGCTTATGCAATTAGCAGCTGAGAATTAAAAACATTTTAATACCCTTGTTTCCTACAAAATGACTTAAGTAGGCAGATTTTTTATAGGACTAATCCTGGACACCTGAATTCATCAGAAATGTTGCCTTTGTCTTCAATGGAAAGAGAAACAGGGCCCACATGTCTTTAAACATGTTGAAAAGTGAGCAATATGCCATATAAATATGTTAACATAGTATATCTTATCTATTTGTTGGAATTAATTTTTTAATGAATTACCTTTAGAAGAAATATCTTATACATCAATCTATTTCTTTCACACGTGGGAAGTTCTTAACAACTAATTCTTTCTATATATATTTTAGAAATAAAAACTATATTTCAAATAGGACTCAATTCCTGTCCAGATTGTACCTTTCCCATCTTATTGGGATTCTTTTTTAACACATTTCTCAATTTCCTTAGCTTCCTTACTTTTGACAGTGGTTGGGAATTTGGCCTGGTGACATCACTGTCACAATACATAGGATTGATTAGATCACATTAAAATGTTATTTTAAAGGTATTTAAACTATATTTTATGATATTTTTATTTATTTAAGATATAACATGCCAGCAACAGTAGAGAAGATCTCACGGTAATGACAAATAGAATAAAGAAGTGTACATAAACATCAATGTTTTTTTCTTTAAAATACTTTTTCTATGCAGTTTTGAGTGAAAAGGTATTTTTAAAGTTCCAAATGTTTCAGTTCTCTTTGGGTTCAGACCAAATCTCTTTAATGACTGAAGGAAATATTCATTACAACAGAAACTGTGTCTGTGTGCATGCATGTATTAAAGAACTCTGGTATTCTACATAGTTTTGTCATTAAAACTGACCTTTTCTTGGATATTAATTTCTTCTATAATGTTAAAACAAATAACATTTTCATGTGGAAAAAGTCACATGAAAGGAATTCTTTTAAGATTTTAATTAGCTATGTTCATGGTTTGCTGACACTTAAACTGTCTGGTGTTAACATTTTCAAGGATTAAATTAACAAGTACTACAGGGTTTGCTTAATGTTATAATGTGTTAGAACATGAGTAGCTATTTTAGCTAATCATGGGTAGCTATTTTAATACCTAAATATTAGCTTGTTTAGAAAAGTATATTTATATATACTTTCAAGTCTTTTCTAGTCACGTAAATTCACTGTGCTTTCAGAAACATTCAAAATAACTTATCTTGAAGAAAAATAATATTTTGTCCTTTCAAACTATCTGCTTTAATTTATTTTTAGTTTTATGTAATGTATAGTCTAAGGATGATGTTACCAGATGTTACCACTGATTCCAACAACTGATAATGTATCAATTATTTGCAAGTAAAGCTGGTCAGGATTTTCCCCCTAATACATCAACATTCAAACTTTTAATGGAAACACATCAGTTCTGACAAAAAATTTCAAAAATGTTTCCAAGGTTCAGGGTGCCCTTGTTAGATATGAGCATATCATTCAGTGTTTAATAACATAAATAGATGATTTTTTTTATCCCTAAAGAATTCCTCATATATAATGTGAGCTAATACACAAGTATTCCAGTTACAACAGTGTGAAATGATGGGATGGGCCCAGGGCAAATGATAGATTTAGAGAATTTAGCAGACAAACTCTAACAAGTTAGTAGTCAGCAGTTAAAGCTAACATTTTATTAGGTTCATATTTAGCTAAATCTGTGTGCGCTTTGTTTTTACTCATGGGGACAGAATAAAAAGCACTTCCTTCATACTAGATTGACCTGCCTGCCAAATATAAAATCTGGTTCAAGCAATGGAGGTAATAAAGCTTCTTTGTGTGCGGGCCGGGAGCGACCCGAGCCCTTTTTCGCGCTGCACGCGGGCTGTGGCCAGCAGCCAGGGCACGCCGGGTCGGAGAGGGAAGGCCGTCGAGCTGGAATTAGGCACAAACATGTATTGGTAGTTTTAAAGATTGTTTACTTACACCGAGATGGCAGTGGTGTAGGCTGGAAAACTTGATTGAGTTGCAGTTACAGACAGACAACACAGACGGTCTCGTGGAGGTTGCTAGGCTCCACGGTGCAGAGCTCCGGATGCTCTGGGTGAACGAGCCACCAAAATAGAAATCATAGATACGTCTTATAAAAGTCGCACTCGAAGACAGGAAGAGGTGGGCGGTGGATCAGGCCGCCAAGCTCCTCTGGATCTCACACAGGGTCTCTATTACCCTGCCGTGTACCCAGAGTCCCCACGAGATGGATGTGGAGTCCTCTTCGGCTTGGGCGGAAACTGCTCAAGCCTCTTATATGGCTAACAG
>NW_005842495.1:244004-244891 GCF_000455745.1 Alligator sinensis | reverse complement strand
CAAAATGAGCTAACAAAAGAAATTCATCCTCAAGGGATCGAATCAAATAATAGCCAGCATACACAAATATACACATAATTACATTCACAACAAAATATTGAACGATCAGGGCTTCAGTGGGCGTCATGGCGGAGTCGCGTATCAGGTCTTCACTTCTCTCGGTGATGTAGTCCTTCTCAGGGCCTCTCTCCACCACGCACTCTGAAGTTCGGATCTGTAAAAGAACTCTCTGAAACAATTACTTCACTAATATTTACAAGACCTATATAGAAAAACTATCAATTAAACTTACTGTCACTATTAAATATTTAATACAAGTATAAACATGATTCTAATCTAAGCAGCTACTCAACTCGACAAAATAATCGAGGAGTCATCACCTTCCTCGAGATAACTAAAACCTAACTCGTAGGCTAGTTGCCACTGTCCCGCATCCCCCAAAATCCGAAGCTGACGTTTGTTCAGTCCAGAACGCTGCAGGAGGAATCCAAACATATATCATTCCTCTTGTGTTCTCTGATGCAACGCTGGACGCTCGGATTCACGGTGTTTTGTATTTGGAGCCTCAGCTGGTCGTTGATAGTCCCAATCACTGGACGATTTTGGTTCCAGGAGGACACGCAATTTTGGCAACTGTCGAAGAAGATTGCTTACAGGGTGATCAACCATTGGACTAAGCAGAATCTGCAAAACAACGATATTCTTTCGCCCATAGATTTCAATGCAGGTGTCTAAGCTATGGATAGTCACTGGAACAGTTCCGGAGTCTCTCAGATGACGGTGAGGCCACGGTCGCATCCGCTGGATCGGTGCTAATCCCAGTGCACATGTTCTGGGGTTCCAGGCACAATATGACACTCCAATAATAGCTAAGACAAGCTGTTCCG
>NW_005842495.1:231832-243262 GCF_000455745.1 Alligator sinensis | reverse complement strand
GCTGCACTCATTTTTCCCCCCTTGTTGTCCCGTAGGGCCACTCTTTCTTTCACGGTGCGCTCCTCCGTCTCTGGGTCTTCACGGAGCTCGGACGGACGCCTGCGATCCCTCAATCTCAGCACCATCATGCCGGGGGAAAACCAATCGATCTGCGCTGGTTCTTTAATTTCTTGGGTACATCTCGGGCAACGGGCACACTTCCAAGATAGATCCGGGCTCACCACGCCCGCCGGGTTGACTTTGGCGAGGGACACGGTATCGAGGGGCTTGAACAAGACCCGCTCATCGCCCATGATACACCCAAACGCCGCGGGGTGAAGATATACCTCTCCCCCTCCAAGGGCTTCATCCTCGGAAGTTCCCTCTTCTTTGCTTAGCGAAAAGCGTCTGCTGACATACCTTTCACCCGCTCCGCCCGCCTGGTGGTAAACAATATGCATCTCTAGTTCGGCGACGCTTGTCACGCCGCGCTTTCCACTTCTCCAAGGGCAACCCTTAACTAATTCCAGTTCTAGCGAGCCCTCTCCTGATCCCATCCTCGTTGCCATGTGAGGGCCGGGAGCGACCCGAGCCCTTTTTCGCGCTGCACGCGGGCTGTGGCCAGCAGCCAGGGCACGCCGGGTCGGAGAGGGAAGGCCGTCGAGCTGGAATTAGGCACAAACGCGTATCGGTAGTTTTAAAGATTGTTTACTTACACCGAGATGGCAGTGGTGTAGGCTGGGAAATTTGATTGAGTTGCAGTTACAGACAGACAACACAGACGGTCTCGTGGAGGTTGCTAGGCTCCACGGTGCAGAGCTCCGGATGCTCTGGGTGAACGAGCCACCAAAATAGAAATCGTAGATACGTCTTATAAAAGTCGTGCTCGAAGACGGGAAGAAGTGGGAGGTGGATCAGGCCGCCACGCTCCTCTGGATCTCACACAGGGTTTCTATTACCCTGCCGTGTACCCAGAGTCCCCACAAGATGGATGTGGAGTCCTCTTCGGCTTGGGCGGAAACTGCTCAAGCCTCTTATACGGCTAACAGGCCAATCGTTAGCCGCCACGTGTGAATAATTTAGAACTAGCCAATCACGGGGAACAAATTTGCATACCGGTGGCAGGAACTCTTTTGCACCGTGCATTCCTCTTGCAACATGAGCAATGCACCCTGCAAAAGAAGCTGCAGAAAAGGCGGGAAACTCATCCCTGCACCGGGGTTTTCCTTTGCAACAGGAAACTCTCCCGTGCAATGCTCTGCAACTTGGCGGGGATAATTCTGGTATCGAAGCACACACAAAATCATGCCTTTGGGTCATGACACTTTGCATAGACTGTTTGAACACAAGTAATTAAATTAACATGATAATCACTAGGGCTGTGTGAAATTTCGCTGGCCATTTCATTTCAACACTGCTTTAACTCATTTCAAGCTCAAACAGTGAAATCAAAATGAAACGAGGGGATTCAAAACAGCCTCAAAACAAAAGGAGGCTAGTCAAAATGGTTCAAGGGTTTTGAAATGTTTTGATTTTCAAAGCAGCCAGCAGCCATGTGGTGGGAGACAGAGGAGAATCAGGGCTGTGCTCCCAGTGGCTCCAGGCTCATGCAGGCAGGGAGGGAGCTCTCCCCGCCTCCCGTGGGGGAAGCTGATCACAGCACAGGGGAAGGGAATTGAGCTGGATCACTCAGATTCCCTCGCCAGTCCTAGAATCAGGCTAGGGAAGGCAACTCAGCCCAGCTGGGCTGAATTCCCAACCCAGCATGACCATGCACTGGGGAAGCAAACTCAGCCCAGCTGGGCTCAGTTCCCAACCCCAGAAAAACTATTGTGCTGGGGAAACTAAGCCCAGATGGGCTGAGTTCCCCTTCCCAGTGTGACCATCTTTCCCCATTTTCTTCTTCCTGCATGGCAGGGAGAGTGACACAGGCTCTGGCACAGCAACATCACAGCAGCCTGAGCCTGAAGATCAGAGAACAAAGAGGGTGTGACCTGAGCAATGAGTGGGCCAGAAGGAGAGTGACATGAGGTGCATTGCAGGAATAAGACTGGAGAAGCAGTGAGAAGCTGCAGAAGAGAGGAGGGAGCTCGGGAAGAAAGCCTCAGAGTGTCTCAGTGGAAGGGCAGGGCAGCAGAGAAACCCCAAAGTGGGGAAGTGGAGGAAGGGAGCCAGAAGGCAGCCAATGAGAGTCACTGCTGGTGGAAGAACAGTCTGCTGGACCGGGGTGGAGCTGGGAAGCCACACATGGCTCGCTTGGGGAGCAGAGCCAGTTGTGTGTCCCAGTGAAGAATGGCTGGGAAGCCTCACATGGCTTGCCATGAGAGCTGAGCCAGCTGTGCACCCCAATGAAGAGAGGGCTGGAAGAGGGCCCAGAGCCCCAACAGGACAGGCAGCATTGGAGCCCAGAGGTACCTAGTGAGGAAGAGTGGGGATGGGAGCCAGGAGCCTTGGGAAGTCCCATCTCACCCTGTGGTAGGTCTGAGCCTGGAAGGGAGGTGCCAGGGTGAGAGCAGTCCCTGTGGAGGACTGATGCCCTAGAAACAGGGTGGGGCATGATACCCTGGACAGCATCGAGGCCAGGAGCAGCAGTCAACAGGATGGGTACCCAAGGAGGGCCCAATGAGGACAGGGGGCAATTGGAGATGCTGAAGAGCCCCAGAATTCAGTTTGTGGTGAGAATCCGGTAGCCATAACAGTAGCTATGATAAGTGGAGGCTGGTCAAGCGAACTTTTAATTTTCCTCAGATATTGTTTATAGAGATGTATTACACCAAGTCATGATGAATTCAGTTGTGGGGACATTAGCCCAAAACAGGGAGCAACTGAGGACAAGTCAAGAGCAGGGGAGCAACTCTTCCATGAGCAATGGGCAACTCGGGTGAGAACCTGTCACTTGTGCAAAGTAAACTCTGAGACAACAATGCCAGTTCCAGCCCTGGATATGGTAAGGGTGGGGTAAAAGGAAGTTGGAGCCCCACGAAGGAACCAAACAAGTGAGATCTCACAGGATACCTGCAGCACTGTCTTCCAGAAAGAACATCAAGATGTGGCAGGGAGGAGGGAACAAATAACAAGAAACGCAAGTAATACTATTCTTTAGATCTCATCCTGATGTTGCATGAAGTTAGGATGCTAGGCAAGAAAGGCCTCAAACCCTATAATACCTACCAGAGATACTGAGCATTGACTAATGAATTAATGTATTTATACAACAGTACATAGGAACAATTATTTCAGAGAACATGAGTTTGTAGCACTACCAGGAGTAACAAGGAATAACGGCCATAAGTTGATGGAGAGTACATTCAGGCTAGATATCAGGAGGCACTACTTCATAGTCAGGGTGGCTAGGATCTGGAACCAACTTACAAGGGAAGTGGTGCTTGCACCTACCTTGTGGGTTTTCAAAAGGAGGCTAGATAATCAATTAGCTGGGGCCATTTGATCCCAGCATTCATTCCTGCCCATGGCAGGGTTCGGACTTGATGATCTGCTCAGGTCCCTTCCGACCCTAACAACAACTATGAAACTATGAAGTGTTTTCTACCTTTGTATATGATTCATAATTAATCGTATTAATTCAAACATATCAGAATATCGTTTTTAACAGAAATTATGGTGCACATCTGCTTATTACAATAAATGGAGAAGGAATTTTCCCAATTATGTATATTTTGTACGGGGGAAAAAAGCAAAACAACCTATGCTGTGCAGAAATGGGCAAGATGTGCTTCTTACATTAGCTCTTACACAGCAAACTTGTGTCAAATGTTGTTACATGGACTACATCCTGACTGGCTGCACTTGGAACATTTAACTATTAATGTAAGTATTCATTTAGGGTACACATGTAACTATTAATTTAGGAGCAACCTGCACTTTTTGACTTGGCAGCTTTTATTGCTAAGCCTGTGAAAAATGTCTTCTTGTGTAAGCACTCAAAGGTATACAGCACAAGGCACTGAGCAATATCCTCAACTACTGGTATAGCTCTGTTGACATGTATTTTACATAAGTGAAAGTGGTATTTTTATGTATAATTATTCAATATATAGTTTACATTTACATTACACCGAAAATCTGTGTTACTGTATCATAAAAATTGTTATTATGTAGTAAAGACATCCATCACAAAGGGGAAGAATTTATCAGTTGAGGTGACTTTATGATTGAAAAATGAGCTGTATATTTGGAATTCTGTGGGTCAAATTTTCTAGTTTACACTCCTGCACACATTATTATGTCCAATTCATGTGAGGTAAAAAGCTCTCTTTCCTTCTTTTTGGTACAAGTATATTGGAGTAGAATAGCCATAACTCAATTTTTAATTAGTTGGCCTCTTTTGTTCTAGGGACCAGATTTGTCTAAAGTAATTGACCAGGAAAAAATAGCAAATTAATTTATGTTCCTTGTGAACTGTAAGCAATGTGTGTCTTTTACACATCAAAAATATGACCATTTCTAATTTCAGTAATTGTAGCCCTAGTGCAAATACTTTAGGAAAGCAAATATAATAGAATTGTATTTGTCAGAATGATTAATAATTTCTTGTATCAGATTTTTTAGTATTCACATACTTAATTTTATTTTCTTTTAATAAAATGTGTAATTTATTTTGTCATTTTCTTTAAATGTATTTATATCTTAAGAGTATTATTTAACAGAAAGCAGTGTCATATTTCAGGATACTAAGGATGCCCAAGGTTATTATCAAGCTAAGGGACTCCTCCTTTTTTACAAGCTGATCTAATTCCAGGCCTGAAACTTTAGAAGAGACATTTGCATTGGCAATTTGCTGTGAATTGTGATGCACATTGTCTCCAAAAGCCACTTATATTCCGTAGCAAAAGCTACTAAACATGGATCTAAAGTTGTACTGAACATGAAGTGGTGCATATTTTGAGATATGATCTGCCACCTATAGACTCATATTGCAATATGGGAGTAGGTACAGACTTCCACTACATTTTCCACTATTCCTTGTTCCAGACACCCACTTCCAAAGGCATAGCAAATGCCTTCAGCACCTCAGCTAGGATTGGAGAAGAGAGGATATACTGACCACTGTAGATGGAAGGGGAAGAGAAGTTTTACCTGGTCTAGCTCTCTGCACAGCACAATGAAGATGGATGCTACTGCTGCTTGTGCTGCTGCTGTAGCAAAGTTGACAAGGGCATTAGCAGCCCCATAGTGTAGCCTCCCTGAAAGCTTCCCCTGGGACCCTGTTCACTCCCCTCTTTCCACCCAAATATGTTGTTGGGTACAGAACTGTCCTTGCTATGGCAAAAAAGACTTCCATGCATGGGAGCCCCATCCCTGCTTCCCAGATACACTGTTGGGTGCACAGCTGTCTCTGCCCACCTCCTATGCAGGCAGCATGGGGCTGCCTCTATCATGACACAGAGTCCCAGGGCAGAAGGAAATTCTGGCACCCCCATAGTTGGCACCTGGTCCTGATGCCCTGCTCAACCCCCTGCTTATGCTATTTTTCACTTCTCAAATACCAGGTGTGTTCTGTAATGTATTTCCTATTTTATAAACTTCCTTCTAGGACATGCTTCTAAAGATGCCTTCCTTCTAGTACCCTTCTAGCTAGCATGATCTCTATGCTCAGCAGGCATGGAACAATCTAAACATACATGTAAATCAAAAGGTAATCTTGGACATGGGCAACCATCTGAATACTGTAGGGGGTAGACCAACACCTGAAGACCCTGTTTGCTGAAACAACAAGGATAGAAATGGTATGTCTGGAATGGTGTATACTCTCTGTATATCACCTTCATAAGGAGCTTGACCAGGTGCACATCTTTGCCATGACTACAAAGGCAAATGGATAAGCAGCAAAAGTCAATGTCAAGAAAAGAGTAACTGGTCAGCTGATGAGTTCTTATATTCTAGGACAGATTCTTATGCACTAAATACATCACAATACAAAATAATAGATACTTTTCATTAATTTGAGTGCACTGGTATAGGTCTCTTTCTTCAGTCAAAATATGTTGTTCTCTTTCAAGACTTTCTTGAACACTCCCATGCTTAATTCTCCCCCCCCCCCCCCCGCTCCCGCCCCCTTTTGGCAATAAATTAATTCCTAGTTTCTTATTTCCTACTTTTCCCATTATGTTCCTATTGAAGTCCAAGAGAGGTATTTGTTGGATTTTACTGGGAGGAGGAACAGGCCTTCTGTTTCAATTAATTTTTGCAACTTAATGCTGAAGACAGAGAGAAAAGGCAATTTTCTTTTCTACAGGCACATCCCTCACAATAGACAGAAGGTTTCCTCTGAAGCTCACTTTTACTTTTGTATAAATTACAGTACAGCTTTAAGATTAAGAGTTGCTGGTTGGTTTAATTTGCTCACAGGTGATCAGTCCTCTCTTTGAGACCTTACACAACACAGACTCCAAATGTAGGAATGTGTTATTTTTTTCCCCTCAGTCTCATTTTAGAAGATTTTTTCTTTGCTTTTCCTTTCTTTTTTTTCTTTTTTGACTAATGAATTTATTTCCTAACTGCTTTCATCCAGTTAACTCTTGCTTGATCAACCTACCAAGTAGTTTCCACCTCTTTTATCTGGTAGTCACTCTCAGAAAAGAAATAAGGAAGCAGGAGAGCTCCAATATTTTTCTAAAAAAAATCTTAATTTTTTTCTTTTCTCATTATGTTTTAATTTACTTTTGTTTTAAGCACAGTACTAAAAAGGACACAAAAATATATATAATCCTATGGGAAACTTTCAGTTTGAGCAACTCATTGTACACTTTATGATTTTGTTACAGGATGCCCCATGTGTTGATAAAATTACATCTACATTACCCTGGAGTGTTCTGTATGTAAAAGAATCCTAAGACATTAGAGATGCAAGCATAACAACTCCAAAGGACAACAAAAGTGTCTCCCTCTCTGTGTCTCTGTCTCTCTCTTTTTAATCAGTGACATTTTTGTAGTATATAAATTATATTCAGTAACAATAATTGCTTCCTGCCCTAGATGCACATTGTATATTTAATTGCATATTCGGTTTTTTTCTGGTAATTCTTTTGGCCATGTTTTCATTTTCTATTATTTATTAAATGAAGGTAAAATAAGCAGCTGACCTTTATTTTGATGAGTAAATTTGATGAGGTAAATTTGAGAGAATTTAAAAGGACTACATAAATCTTCAGAAATATACATTATGGAAGGATGATAAAATATATAACATTTGGCTTAGAGATGCATATGAGCAAAAAAGCAAAATGATATGGCTTCAGGCTGCGTGTTTTAATCACTAGCTGGCTAAAACTAAACTATATGTTTCCCAACCAAATATTATGTAGTAAAAAGGCCTAATCCCCTAACCACCTCCTGATTCTCATGAATTAATTCATAGTTCATAAATAAATTATATACTCAGACCTCTGACTAAACCAATGCTCAGTCATTCATTTGGGTATTTGAGTGCTGGTTCAAATTTCTTTAATTACTAATCAATGTCATCAGAAAGGAATGCACAACACAATATATCTGAGAGAGAGAGAGATTAACTGAAACTAAGAGCTTGATGGACATGGTAAATTCTTTGTAAACTCAAGGGAACAAATGATTAATATTTTTACTTTTCTAAATAAATAAGTTCTTAATTATTGGCACATAAGAGTGAAGATGTGAATCCTATTGGCATTCTGACTCCTTGGAAATTGGTCTCTGCTGCAAGATAAGGGCCTCTTTCAGCATAGCAAGAGCCTACTACCCCACAAAACCCAATAATACGATATGATGATTCTCCAAGTGTCAATGGAAGAACTCTGAATAGTTTTGCAAATTAAGCTTTCCTTGGCAAAATGTTACCCTTTCACAAAGAAAGAATATTATTCTTCAAGAGCTTCCAAATATAACATTTAATGACACTGCATAGCTTCTAGTGTGGAAAAAATAAACTTTACCTTGCAATTCGTTAACAATACCATATCTGCAGTGTAGCTCACACCCACATTTTTATTAGTGGTGATTAGCTCCATTAATTTCAGACAAACTAGCCTTGTAGTTTGTTAATGAGCCCAAAAATATATGTCAAACAAATTTGGAATAGAAAAACAACATAGCATGGTATGTATCTGACCATTTGTATGGTTACAAGATGAAAAGATGTTTAACCCTCATCTGTTCTCATGAAACCGTAACTGTTGTTTTTCTCATGGGGTAACTTGTTACCCTGCATTCGAGATCGTTGGTCTCATGGGGTAACTTGTTACCCCACCCGCATGAAGAAAATAGAACCAGTGACACAAGTATAAATGTACCAAAAACTATTTATTAAACATACAGATTGTTTGAAAGAGTACTTATGATGATTTAAACTAGAACTATGAACAAAATTTAAACTTTTTTTAGAGTTTCAAAACGTGAATGAACAATCTGCTATGTCTGCAGTTCAGACTGCTTTCAAACTAACAATTACTTCCAAAATAATTTCCTAACTAAAGAAGCAGTGATGCTCTGTGGTGCACACAAGCAAGACAGATTGGGCACATCCACACGTGCAAGCATGTGCCCTTACAGCAGCTCGAATAGAAGCTAGGCAAATATGAGCCAGGGCTTTTTGCTTCAGCTCACGTGCTCAGACATGCACTTTGGTGTGGAGCAAATTGTGCCACTTGGGGCAAAGTAACCCTGCCTGGCTCCTCTCAGATCTGCAGCCGGGGGAGCTAGAGCCTAGGGCCAGCACCTGTGCTGTCCAAAGCAGTATAAAAAGCTACCCTGGCAAGTAGCTCAGGGCTACTAGCTCTCTGGAGCTTCTGGGGCCAACCATTTAGTACCTGGGAACATTATCTCTTGTGGCAGCTGGACTGCTAAAGCAACCCTGAGAGTTTCCTGCACCCTCTACACACTGCAGCAGTCTGGCAGTGGGGGCTGCTGCCTGGATGTGACCTGCTGCACACCTGCCAGACCTAGATGGGGACTGCACAGCCAATAGAGGAATCTGCCCCTCTGGGGCAGCTGCCAGGGGTGCCAGTGGACTGCAGTTGGAGGGTTGGCCTCTGTGCAGCACTACTGCCATGTGTGCCCCCTGCCCAGCCATCTGGACAGCTATTGCCTGGAAGATGTTCTGGGTGTAGTGGCCTGCTTTGAACTGTCAAAGTATGTCCTCCTGGCCCCATTTGGCCAGGAGGTCAGCCACAGCCAGATGGGTCCAAGGTGCCAGCTCTGAGCAAGCAGGGTCCTGCCACTGGCCTCTCTAGCAGGAATTCTGGTGTTCCCTATTGGAAAACAGAAAAATCCCTGATAAAAAAATCCCAAAGTCACTCTGTAAAACACCCCCAAATCCATGTTCCTCCACAAGTAAAACAAAAGACCACTATAATGAGAGAGAGAGAGTGAGATACAGACAGCGGTCAGTTGGACAATGTTTTATTGATATATCTACAGTGTTAAAACAAATCTCTTATCATAGTAATAAAGTGAATTCTAAGTACATGTTTCATGAATTCATGAATACATATTTTGCTGCACTCCCACAATGGGAGTTGTGCCCCCACACAGAGGATATTAACCCCCAACAGGGGATTCAGCCCCACAACAGGGGATTTGATCCCCCGCGCAAGGGTTTTGGCTACCCAACAGGGGATTTGGCCCCTACACAAGGAGTTCAGCCCCTCAACAGTGGGTTCAGCCTCCCAACAGGGGGCTCAGTTCCCACACAAGGGGTTCGCCCCCCAACAGGGGATTCGGCCCCCACACAAGAGGTACAGCCCCTCAACAGGGAGTTTTTCATCCCAAAAGGGGGTTCAGCCTCCCAAAAAGGGGTTCAGCCCACACACAGTGGGTTCAGTCCAACAACAGGGGGTTCGGCCCCCACACAAGATGTTCGGCCCCCCAACAGGTGGTTTGGCCCCCACACAAGGGGTTCAGCTCCCCATCAGGGGTTCAGCCCATACACAAGGAGTTCGGCCCCCCCAATGGGGGCCAAATGGACCTTGCAGGAGCTACCACCCACCCCTGCAAGGGCCACATACCCCACCCCAGCCCCCCAATTGCTGTCCCACCTGGCCCCATCCCCCCGCCCCACCTGGCCCCACCCCCCCCCAGCTGCTTCAGCTCCCCCATTGGCTGTTTCAGCCCCAGCCCCCACTCCTCCAGACCCCCAATAGTTGCCCCACAAAGCCTCACCCCCAGCTTGCATCCCCAGGCTGCCATGGTTACCCTCACAACCCCAGGCACCATCACTTAAAAAAATAAAAAATAAACAAGAAAAAAAACAGGAAAAATGGGGAAAAAAAGCACTTCTGCTTACCTTAGAAGCAGGGGTGGGAGTGCTCCAGTGCCTCCTGGCAGAGACCCCCCCCAACAGGCAGCACAAGAAATCAGGGGGCAGCAGGGCCCAGGCTGGGGCCACTAGGGCTGTCACGTTGCCTTGGCCTTGGTGGGGGTTGGGGGGATGGGCCAGCCCAGGACAGGGGAAGGGGCCTTGGTGGGGCTGGCAGTGGGGAAAGGCCAGCCACAGAAGGGGGAGGGGGCCTCAGGGGGGGCTGACAGGGAAAGGGGCTGGCCAGGGCAGAGGTTGGGGTCCTTGTAGGGGGTTGATGGGGGGAGGGGCCAGCCAGGATAGGGGACTGGTGGCCATCAGGGGTCCCCCTTCCCCCTCCTGCAGCCCCCCTGGCACCTTAGTCACTGTCACTGGAGCCCTGGTGCTGAAACACGCGGCGTCAGCCTCCAGTTGCCTCAGAGCATGGTCCGGGACTGTGCCCTGCCCTGCTTTTTTAAACTTTGATTGTTTTAGACCCTTGGATGTCCAGGGGTCTAATTTTCTCCCTGTGTTGGAAGTTTGCAGTGCAGGGCACATTTTTTCATTCCCACACATGCCTGTTACCCCACCTCAAATGGTTTTGAGGTGGGGCAAAATGCACATGCGTGCTTGTCTGGACGTGCCCACTGGGTGCGTCAACACATGCAAGCATGTGTGCTTGCAGCAGCTAAAATAGAAGCGGTGCAAAATTGAGCCAGGGCTTTTTGCCTCAGTGCACATGCCTGGACATGCACTTTGGTGTGGGGCAAATTGTGCCATTTGGGGCAAATAACCCTGCCTGTTGTCACAACCCAATTAACTTGTGCCCATGCCACTGAGCAAGAGATACCATTCAAATCATCTTCATTTGACTATTAAGGGTTAAAAGACTTCCCTGCCAAGAAATTCCTTGAAACAAAACGCTGGTGGTGTACTACAGATAATTGGTCAGCTGAAATAAAATGCTGGGGGAAACTATATATAATTGGTCAAAGATAAACGTAAGCTCCTCACACGTAGCACACACGTAACAGGTAGGAAAACCTAACCCACTACCTTGTAACTTGAGGAGACAAAGAGATGCCACCTGCCAAAAATTAAAGATTCCATATAACGGTTCACCATTGGATATTCCTGTAAAACACCTCTGCCTATAAATAGTTTAACGGTTTCCGCCCAAG
>NW_005842495.1:218737-231732 GCF_000455745.1 Alligator sinensis | reverse complement strand
ACCGTCTGCTTTCGGCGCCACGTCCGTCATTATCTCGCCGTCATTTAACTGCGTGCGTATAGTTGACTCTGTAACCGAAGCGGTAACGGAACAAAGGCTCGCCTGCGTCGTCCATCACTATCTAGGCGACGTAAGTAAACAAACTCCTGTAACCTACACGCGTCTGTGCCTGGTTAATTCCACTCCATCCATCACTACCCGCCTGCCGAACTCTAAATCTAAACACTCCGGTGTGAGTCAGGCGGCTGCCGGCTGCTGCTCTGATTCACGACACCTGTCTCCTTCTCAATGTGCAGCCATGGGGAGCTAGAGCCCAGGGCCAGCATCTGTATAAAAAGCTGCCCTGTTCTGGCCCCATCAGTACAAAAAGCTGACCTGTGAAGTAGCTCAGGACTACTCACTCTCAAGACCTTCTGGGGCCCAGCCAATTGGTACCTGGGGACACTATGCCTTTTGCCAGCTAGACTGATGAAGCAGCCCTGAGAGTCCCCTGCACTGTCTACCTACCACAGCAGTCTGGCAGTGGGGGCTGCTGCCTGGTTGTGACCTGCTACACACTGGCCAGATCCAGATGGGGACTGCACAGGCAGAAGAGGCATCTGTCCCTCTGGGCCAGATACCAGTGGACTGTGGCTGCAAACTTGGCCTTTGTGCAGCACTACTGCCACACGTGCTCCCTGCCCAGCCATCTGGGCAGCTATAACCCCGGAAGATGTTCTGGGTATGGTGGCCTGCTTTGAACTGTTAGAGCATGTCCTCCTGGCCCCAGTTGGCCTGATCCTTTTTATTTTCAGGATAGCTATCATTCCACTCCCATAATCTTCTTTCTGCTTCTCTGTTTGTTTCTCTTATGATAGCAGTCAGGATATCTTGTGAGAGAAACAGATGGAACATTTTCACCACTGTGTCTTTATTAAGTGGGATCCCAGTAGTTGGCTGCTCTCTAACGAAGTATTAGCTGTGAATTTTTTTCCCACACTCTGCCATTCCTTCCTCTAAAAGTGTCATCATCTGCAATGTTTTCTGGGTGTGGTGGCAGTGGTTCTGCTCCATGTCCTGCTGTATCTCTCAGTCTTCCACTGCAGCCCTGGGCTTGTCCTCTTCACTTTCCCACTGGAAGTGTTGGGATCACTTCTGTTTGTGGTACCAACTCCTCATCTGAGCTGGATGAAGCTTCCATAGACACATGGTTTCCTTGCTCTGAACAATTTCAAATGTCTGAAGCAAAGTCAGCATTCTCACTTCCTTGGGATAATATTTCATCAGTAGATGTGTCACTGTCATCCCTGGTTACCTGTGTAAGACAGGCTTCAGCACTGAATGTGCACTGTCTTCTCAGAAAAAAAAAGAAAAAAATGATTACTGCTGAATGAATATAAATAACAAAGACATGCCTGTCCACCTATGCTGTCACAGAAGCAATTCCACCCTGCCCTGTGGCAGCTCAGGTATCACCCTCTCCTCCTGGGCACAGAAGCCAGAGACCAGCATCCATCCTTTGCATGAAAGCCAGATGTGGGTGGATGTCATTTGGAAACAACACATGCAGGGTCTTATTGAGAGTAAAAGGGGCATAAGGGATGTCAAGCCCTTACCATTGAAGCAGACTCCATAGTATATGCTGTATTGCAGTATGATGCTGTTCTATTTCTCCTCTGCTGTTCCTTTGCTCCTTGTCCTCACTTCCAACAAAGGCAGAGTAAACTAGCATATGAAAGGGGCAGGTGAAGCAGAGTTTTGCCATAAGAAAAGAGAACAGAGGTGGATTTGGGTGTGACAAAGGGTTGGATTTTTATGGGGGGGAGAGGGGCAAAGGGCAGGGTGTTTTAATGACTTTGCAGCCTGCAAACAAAGTAGTTAGCAAAAGGGGTTACCACATCTTCTATAAAAGCAGAGAGGAGGATGGCCATCCATTAGTTACCATGGATACCTGAAGTGGACATGAATGAGGTGTGAATGAATGCTGACCTTTTAGATGCATCCTCCCAAAGTGAGCAAACAGGTCTAGGCCTGCTATTTATAAAGAAATTACAGTGGGGTAACAAGTTACCGCAATCCATTAGCATGGGCTTGGGGTAGGTTGTTACCCCATATAGAAAAACACATTCATGCCTGGAGTAGCATGTTACCCTGGGCAGTTTTTTATCCACAGAGAGCAAACCATTCACGTAAGCTGGCTCTTCTTTGGAGATATTGTGCACTGAAGTGCCAGTGACAATGTCCTAAAATATTTTTTTTAGAAATAATTAACTTTAAAATACTGCACAAATATGGGGTAGCAAATTACCCCATGGGAGTGTATGAAGGGTAAATTCTAGATATGTTAGAAAAACATTCAAGCATTTAAACCCACTAAAAAAAGTTAATAAATGTCTAAATAATAAACCTTACTCAGATCACTTTCCTTAGTACTCCACCACTTACAACTCCTCTATTATTTATTTAAATTTACTATAGTTACTCAAATCTAAGATGATGTTTTATTCCCAAACAACACGAAGTAAAAAAAATCTTTGTCTTAGATTTAAATACTGGCCTGGGGCAGAGAACAATTCAGCTCTGACTTTGGCAAAGAACCTACTCTGTCCCTAAGCCAGGGTGGGTCATGCATTGTGGCCAGGGGAAAGATGGGGGAGAATATACAGTGAGGGTGCAGGATGCATAGGAAGATCTGCAGTTGGGGAGGTGTGTATGGGGGATACTCACATAGGATGTAGAGGAAGCACAGGGGAGACCCACAGCCTATCCCCCATCCTACCTTAGGCTTCATCTGTGGCCCTAGCTCTTGCTTGAACCTCAGTTCCAGCACTGGCCAGGCCCAGATCTGCCACTGTTTTTTGCCTGTGTGGGCTGGGCTGGAGCCAGGGCTGTCATTGCTGTGTCATCTGGAACCAGACCCAGAGCTGCACAGAAGGTAAGTGGCAGGGGAGGATAAGAGATCAGACGTGGGGGAGCAGGCAACAAGGGGGCATTGGTGGCAGGGGGAAAGGCAAAGTTATGGGGAGAAAGAGGTGGGGGTCAGATAGCCGAGGTGTGTGGGGGGGGCAAGTGGCAGGGGGTTTAAGCAGCAGAGGGGCAGGAACAGGCAGAGGAGTGGTAAGGAGGTCTGGCTTCTCACCCTCTGCCTCTACTTCCCCTGACACAGATACAGGCAGGATGAGTTTAAGATGACCCTCCAATAATTACATTCTATAAATGGAAAATCATAACATATTTATAATTTTCCATGTATCAAATATAATTATTGTTTGGGGTTGTTTAAAATTCAAAGTCACCTTAGATGCAGGTAAATATGGTTATTTAAATTAAAGCTTTCCACTTTCTGAATAAAGTCATCCTGATACCTCTACCTGTATACAATTCTAATATCATACTCATCTTACATGGCTCTCATTCTATTGACATGACTGTGCTTAATCCTGATTTAAACTGATCTGAGGTAAGCATAGAATTGTGCCAAAGACTCCCATACCTCATCTCAAGTAGTATTCTCCAAGGAACATTTTCAAGTGAGAATAATAATAATCTTTTCCTATAAATCATGGTCCACTTCTGTTACTCCAGGGAAATGACTAAAGCAACGTTGATTTGTAGCAGCCTAGGATCAGCCCCAGGCTTGTATTAGGACCCTGTAGAGTCTTCAGGGTGCTAGCTACCCCAAAAGTGGGGAAGAGGCAATGCACCCACAATCTTATCTCTATTATGAAAATAGCTGTTTCCAGAAGAACTGATTAATGCAAGGGCTAGTCCCAAGAGAGTGTAGCGAGTGAGTTCATCACTAAGACTGCTTGTGAGTCAAAAGTGTTTTTGGTATCTGAGGTAAAAAAACTTTTCCTGGAGATGTTTTTAAAACAACATAACTTGTCATATGTCTAATGAAGTTCTGACCTTAACTTGTCTGCTGTACTATATGTAATAGAAGGCAAACACTTGTTGTCATTGAGAAAATTCTCATAGTAAAAATGTTCAAGACTTGTTATAAGATTAATTAGTAATATTGATTTTTTTGTGTGAAAACTTTTTCTTTTACTATGCAAAGGTGTTGCCAATAATTGAAATGACAAACACATTATATTACAGAGATCAAGCCCAAATAAGAGGTTTTTTTCAGTAATTATAGATCAGCAAAATTACTGTCAATGTTTCCCTTCTAATTACAAGAACATGAAACACAGAATTTGTGCTAGTTAATTAATCTTGTGCACTGAAAATAATTTTAAGATTCACCAGTATGGTCCCTGCTAGAAGGAAAAGAAAAAGTACTTCTCTAGAGACAGTTTGGGCTCTATGGCTGCTTGGGTACACCCAGGGGTGTGCCCTGCCCGCCCCCACCATGGAAGGGATGGGGTGGTCAGGCAAGAGTGCTGAGAGAGGGGCCTGCCACCTGGGAGCAGCCCCCTCTCTTCTCTATAGAGCCCAGGCTGAGACAGAGTGCTTAACTATATATAAATTTATTGCTACCATAAATAAATATGAATAAGAAGCATTAAATATTTACAGTAAAATTAGTATGCAATACCATATACAATAACCTTCAATCAACATATTGCACCACTTCAAGGGAGTGCAAAAATATAAACTGGGTGATTCACAGCATATGCAATAATTAACCCCCCTGCACAGGATATGTATTAACACTTTACAACAGGTACATCAAGACATCAACACAATAAACACATATAAGCATCAATTTAAATAAACCCAGGTAAGTTGAGGGAGCAATACCATAGCCGTCCACAGGCCATGATACAGGTAAGTTCCGATAATAGACAATAAACTCATATAGACAATGACGACAGATAAACCCATATAAACCCATATTATACTATATATAAACATATAAAGGAGTACCCATAACTATATTAACCTCTACATTATTAAACAACAACAATCACAAAATATGGGGGTGCACTCAGCACTCCACAGGGTGTTCCCTGGAGCCTCTCCCCTTTGGGGCCCTGGGATGTGGACACGCCCCATCCCACAATGGAGGAGGGTGGAAGCTGCAGACCCTCCTCTCCCAAGCCCACCTCCCCTACAGGACCTGCTTCCCCAGTAACTCTCACTCCAACTCTGAAGCAGCCAAGGCTCATCCGCTAGTGGCCAGTCCCACAAAGGCCCCTCTCCAGCAGTGCCTCCGGCTCCACTTGATGGCCTGGTGCCCTGCACCAGGCACCCAGGGCACTCCCACAATAGCTGAGCCTTTACTGGCTCCAGTTTCTTGGCCTCACACAGGGTACCCTTCTTTTTCCCGGGCCCTGCTCTGGGCACTGGGGCTGTTTTAGTTTAATACGGAGCCACACTGCAGGGCTCTGGTTACTTGGCCTAGAGCTGGGGCTGACTTGAACAGTTTCAAGCTGCTCCCACGGCCAGCTCTCTGTGCACCAATCCATACACCACCTGTCCAGCCACTTGCAGGATTTGCAGGCTTAAACTACCTCAGTCACCGTGCGCTGATCCACATACCACTGAGGCTCAGGCAGGGTCCTGAGGACGGTCATCTCTGGATCTCCTCTCTCCTCACTGTCCCTTGCCTCATCTCTCTTCTCCCAGTGTGCTGAGCATGCTTTCCTTTTATATGCCTCAGGGGCTCCACCCCCCAAAGTTTCATAGTAGGTAGGGTCAGAAGGGACCTGCGCAGATCATCAAGTCCGACCCCCTGCCATGGGCAGGAAAGAATGCTCAGGTCAAACGACCCTGGCTAGGTGATTATCTAGCCTCCTTTTGAAGACAGTTCATAGAATCATAGAAGTAGGGTCAGAAGGGACCTTGTAGATCTTCAAGTCTGACCCCCTGCCTGGGCAGGAGGAAAATTGGGCTCAAATGACCCCAGCCAGGTAGGCATCGAGCCGCTTCTTAAAGACCCCCAGGGTAGGAGCCAGCACCACTTCCCTTGGAAGTTGGTTCCAGATCCTAGCCGCCCTAACTGTGAAGTAGTTTTTACAGAACTACTTCTCTGTACTAGTACTCTGTACTTCTCGGAACTAGTTCTCTGGACCTGGCTGGGTGCAGTCTCGAATCAAGTCCAAAATGCTTCTTGCCCCCTCCCTGCAGGGAAAGGGCAATGCCTTGCTTACCCTGGCTTGTTTCTGATTAGTGGATGGGCTTCACCACTCAAAGTTGCAGAATCTTGAGCCTGGAGCTCAAAAGGTAAGTTTGCTAAAAAAATGTGCTGGAAGAAGCAGCATGTTAGTTCAACCCAGCTCTGCAAGGTCTGTATAGATCATGTACTTTAGCAAGGCTTTTTGGCGCTTTTATCTAATATCTGATTCAATCAAACACTGAAAAAGTACTGAAAAAGCCTCACTGAAGTGCCCAATCTTGGGCAAGCCAGGTCAAACTAACAGGATGCCTCTTCTGGGCATGCACTGAGTTCAGCACAGGTGTGCGCTGAGTTTAATGTAAAGCAGCATGACTTTTTTATGTCTGTAAGCAGCCTATATGTTTCACTTTGTTGTCAGGATACACAACAAATGATGAAGACAGCAGGAGGAAGAGAGAACAGTGGCAGGTAAGGCAGGGAGGAAAGAGCAGTTGCAATAGTTTGGTCAAGAGAAGAGAAACAGAGTGGCAGTTGGGGAGCAGGCAAGGCCAAAAAGCAGTTAGCATATCTGGAATCTGGCTGACAAATAACATGAGGAAAAAAGGGCAAAGAATTTAACATAAAATATGTTGGAATACTTGAATAATTTTCTTAAGGTTTGGAACATAATTGGAAGCATGGCTATTCTGCAATGGCTACCTGTTTTGTGCTCTGATCTTTAAAACTTAGGGGTGACAAAAAGGTAGTCCATTTTCATTCAACACTCTGAACAACTCAGAAAGGGTGGACATAAACTTATTCAACTCATTAATCTCTATTCTTTCAAATATCTTCGCTGGTTACATGATCAGGCCCATAAGATTGTAGATAAAGTGAATGATAGTAAGTCATTTCATAGTATCTTTGTTCAGGCCAACAGAGTAATAGTATAAAGGAAGCTGAGTGCTAGGGTCCTCTCAGTCTTCCTATTTAAATGACAGTGTTATTCCTGGATGTCTTCATCTCTTTTGAAATATTGCAATAGCTTCAGGCCACAAGCTTTGCCAGACATTCAGCATCTGCATCAGACCCTCCACACAGAAAAAGAAAGTCTTCTACTATTTTTATTCCATTTTGCTTTTCCACTTGACAGGCCTGCCCTCCCCCACTCTACCCCCCACACCTTATTGAACAAGCAAAAATGCAGAAAAGTGAAATGTAAAGCAAACACAGAACAGCCGCATCCACTTCAGGCTCCGCTGGGGTTTCCACTTTGTCAAAAACTGCCAGAAGTAAAGAGAAACTATTTAAACAGTGTCAGTTGACAAGCACCCAGCAGTGCCACCAGGAACAAGTAGAAAATCTATATCAGTAGCATCAAGGTTTTTTGTTTTAAATCTGAACAACACCTACTGTATAAGCATTGTTTGAGCAAAATAGTATCTTCTTTAAGCATCTGATTGAAAAAATATCCTACGGGTAGTTACAATTTTTTAAAAACATATCCATGCATAGCATGGATTAACTAAAGACAAGACCTCTGATTGTCTTTCAACCTTAAGATGTCTAAGTGGCAAGTAAGATCTAAGATGCACTTACATCTAAATCACTAATTGTGTTCCTACTCATCTCAATGGAAGAATCAAAATTCTATCAAGGTGCCCAGATTCTATATGCACCTCTCTTCAGAAATTCCTGGAGGTAAAAGTAGAGGTCCTCAATACCTTAACAGCACTGCCTATGGACCCAGACTAGGACCTTAGCTTTCAAGACCATAGGTCCTACACTAGTTTGGGGAAAACATACTGAAAAGTTGGAGAGGACCCTAAGTTTCATTTGTTTGTTTGTTTATATTTTGGATCGTTACAGACTCCCAGAAGAAGGTAGTGATAGTAAAATGTTTCCAGACCTCATTATGAAAAAGGATGTGAGAAAATTGTTGAAATGGTATTATGAAAAAGTAGGTTACAGCAACAAGGTGTGACATGCAGGCTATGTTTGACTGGGGATCAGGATGCCTGAATGTTACTGTGGATTGACCCCATGGGATATGGGGGTGTGAGGCACCTCCACTCTGGGAATACCTTAAAGTCCCATAGAAGATTTTTTTTTTTTACCAGGGACAGTCTAAACTTTGTCATAAGTGTGGGGAGCATGGGCACCTCACCTCAGTTTTCACACAGACTTTGTACTCCTGTGTAGAAAGAAGGGTTACATGGCAAAAGACTGTCACCAAGGGTCTGTATATAACCTGTGCAGGGAGAATGGCCACATGTTTTGATTTTGTCCCAAAACTTTTGTGAACATCTTAAGAAGGAAGAGACTATCCAATGCAGAGGACACACAGGAGAAGAGTAAAGACAGGGCAAACAAGAAGAACAATGGGGAAAACAGGAAGAAAAGAGGCATAAGGAAAAAGAGAAGTTTCAGGGTAAAACAGTGGTGAAGGCGGTGGAGACCCAGGAAGAGATTTCTGAGAAACAGCTCTGGGAAGGGAGAAGAGGAACAAGGGATGACTATTACCCCCAAAACTGGAAAAAAAGAAAGAGAGAATGGCCCTTGGTTAAAATGTAAAAGAGAAAATGGAGGACTGGCAAACACAGGAGGCATGGAGAAGGGGAGAAATATAGGAAAAGGCTTCTTACTCAGAGATATGGCAGGAGGAGGGGGAACTTTACTCTGTAGAGGCCCCACAACAAGAAAATTCAGACCAAAGTTTTTAGAGTGGACCCTACATAATAAGACAAAGTACTAAGGAGGGGAAAGGTAAAATGCAAGACAAATAATAATGAAAAGCCCCATTTGAAAAATGGTAAAATGGTAGCATTGGTCATTTAATCAGTCAGAGGTCAGTGGCATGCTGCCTGGAGCCGAGTTGTCTTTCTGCTGGAATTGGTTGTGTAATGTCCCTAGGAAATCATCTGCCATGCCTTGATGTTGGAGAGGGAGGTGCCAAAACACTTTTGGGAGACAGAAAGATCAGTTATTGTCTTATCTTCTCAGGGCTCCACCTTCCCCATTCCCTGTCTAACAACACCAGATGTTTTGGGTAGATTATTAATCACCTCTGATACTGAAAGCTCTGGTCTCAGTCTTGTGGACTCCTCTGCTGAGGGGCTCTTCCCTAAATTGGCTGCTTGTCCCATTCTTCCCTGAATGGGTCCCAAGTTAGACACTCCTAAGTTCTGATCCTACCCTTACCATTCAGGATGAGGATGAATTTACCCCTCCCTGGGGTGTAATCTCATCCATGTCTCCTTTTTCCTTTAGGATCCCAAAGAGGTTATCTTCACTCCTTGGGACTGAACTCACCACCGAAGCAGTCTCCTCCGTCTCTTTGCTGGCTCTCACCAGATACTCCGAGGGACAGGCTTTTGTCCAAGCCCCGGGGTTGGTTCCTCCTCTTCTTGGCTCTTGTCACCTTCTCTGTCTTCTCTTTATTCCCCTCCTCTTCATTCTAACCCAGACACTCCCTCAGTGTCCCCTTAAAATTCCTCTCTTGGCTAGCTGGGCTCGCTGTGGTAGCATGTGATTCGCTGCCTCCCCAAACCAGCTGTGTTCCTCTTAATTTTCCAGTGTGGCTCTTTTCTTTTAGCCATGCCATTCTCCCTATCCCAGTCTTGAACCAGAGCATCTGGGTTTGCCATGGCAGCCTTTGAACTTCTGTGGTTCCCAGCTGGTTCCTTTAATTAGTCGGGGTGTGGCATCTTTCCTGCCCTGGTTCACCGCAGTTTTCTTGGCATCCCTTGGTAAGTTTATTTCCCCTATACTAACACTCATGTGCTTCAGCTACCCTGTCACAATCAGTCAATGTCAGGAGTACTTTGAGCATGAGTGGGCATGTCTACATGTGTACATTTAATGTGCATTAGCCTGATTTAAGGACCATTAAGAGCACATGTCTACACATATGCATCCTTAAAGTGCTTTAAAAATGGTGATTGAAGCCTATTCAAGCCTAAATTTGATACCTGCATAAAGCATAAAGTAGGTATCAAATTTATGAGCAAATAGTTAAAATACATTAGCAAACATGTAGACATGCTAACATGCATGAATGTGGTGTGTTCCCATTGACTTTGGACTAACTTTAGTCCCAAATTGCTCCACACACCCATGTTAATGGTATGGATGCCTTCCTGAATCACCTTAATATACATTAGGTTTAGGCACACAAAAGCATGTGTAGACATGCCCAGAAAGTAGGCAGGAGTAGAGACTTTTCTCGCTCAAGTAGAAGCAGACATCCTATGCTAGTAGGAGTGTGGTATACCAAGGAAAAAGATAATATAGACTTTGGGGATAAGTGGACCTGGGGATTTTCCCAATGATCTGGCACTAATGAAAATAGAATATCTGGGGTGGCAGTTCAGAACCAATGGATTAAAATTCAAAAGGAGGTGGAGCTGATAAGAGGGAGGATTTTACAGATGAAAATGAAGCAGATGAGATGGTGTTTGTGTTAATGACTGTATATGCCTTAGTAGAGAAGGAAGCCTGCTATGCTGTATTGAGTAAACTAGCAGAGACCTTATCAGGATCCACCCCAATATATGGCTGAGAGGTTTCAACTACCTTATATAAGTGAGAGATAAGAAAGGGAGGAAAGACAAGGAGGGAGGGAACAAAACCTCCAGACTGTTGAAACAATTTTTAAATGAAAACAGTCTGAAAGGTCTGATTGTATGCCACAATACTTATTCTGGCCACTCTGGAAAGGATGGGCTTCCCTCCCACATTCTAAGAATGGGTTAAAGTGTGGCATTCAGACATAAAAAGTCAAGGACTGGTCAATAATCATATAAGGGAACAAACAGAGGTGGCAGGGCTAAGTAGACAGTTCTGTTGCCAGGAATCTTGTGCAAAATATGGAATGTACCAGTGTCAGGGTATATTTTTTTGCACTTTATTGGCTGACACTGCCACAATTTTGTGCTTGTTTTTTATGTTTCAATCCCTATGTTTGAATAATACATTGTGTTAAATTTAGTTGTGTGGTAGGGAATGGATGATTTTTTTTTTTGCTTTGTTTTGCTGAAATTTGAGAGCTGTGCCTGAATGTTAGAACTGATGGGTTATTTTGTTTAGTGGAAAGTTTCTGTTAAAAGAAGGGAAATGCTTTATTTTTTATATATATTTTAAAAACAACAACAATAACAATGACTTTTTTTCCTTGCTCCTGTATCCTGATCCTAGATCTGACTTCTCACTGCTGACCCTGCTTGGACTTCAACTACTGCCTCTGCCAGTCATCTTGGCTTTGTTTTAGATTCTAACCCTATGGCTTTGACCCTGCTGGACACTGGCATGTGCAGGAAATATGGTAATGGCAGTTTCTGCCACTTATTGGGAAAAACCTAAAATAAAGAATGCACATGATCTATAGAGAGGAGAGCAATGAGCAAGCTTATCTCTCTAGTTGATGCTACTCCATTACCTAACAGAAGGAAAGATCTCCCCCCACCTCTGCCACCCCACCTTCATTCTGCTTTTCTAAAACAAAGTACGTATCTTATTTCAGGGCACATTGCATGAAAAAAAATGTGGTAATTATAATTTCCCTTACTTTCTAAATTAAATCTTCTTTCTGGCATGTTCTTCTTGTCATACATTATTGAAAATAGAAAGCTATTTATTGAAATATATTTGGGTTATTTTAACCATCTTGTAAGACTGTTTTTATGGACCTCTACCTCCTTTCTCTTTTATTGGTGAAAAATGTAATTCCTTTCACTCATCTTTGAAAGTTTTGTCTTCTAAATAATTTTTCTCTTTTGGTTTCTTCATAGTTTGTCTTCTATTTCCTTAAAGCATGGCATCCCAAACCCAGCATTCTAGTTAAGGCCCCACTGATACTGAACCAAGTGGAATAAGTATGTTTTATCTTATATATACAACTTGTGCTATACACCCCAGAATGAGATTTACTTTTTTAAACCAACATGGCTTTGTTATTTCATATAAATTTATAATCCACCCAATCTTTCCTGCAATAATGCTTCCTAACTGATTATATCCCATTTCATATTTGTGCATTTTTACTGTTTCTTACTGAAATTTACCTTGTAGATTTAAGATATTTCATCAAGAAATTTTCAGTTTAACAAGAACATACTGAATTGTGGTCCTGTCCTCAAAAGTACTTCCAAACCTGCCCAGACTAGTGTAATCAACAATAAGTGTGTTCTCTATACCATTATTATTAAGGCAAATATTGTGTAGAACTAAATCTAGTTCCCAACTTGAAATGTCATCCCAAATTCAGAGAATCATTAGTGAGCTCTATTTAAATGTCTTTTTTTTTCAATTCTTGGGATTAAAATAATGTTCAGGTTCCACTAGCTTCAGTTTAATGTAACCATATTTCCCTGTTTGTTACAAGACTGTCATGCAATACAGTTCCATAAACTTTATTGAAGTCAAGATACATCACATCCACATCTGCTTTCTCTTTTTCCTTTATTCCCATTATCCTCTCAAAAAGGGAATTAGACTGGCTTGAGGAGATTTATTCTTGGGAAATCTATTCTGGATGTTTTTGTCATCTTATTGTTTAATAATTTATTCTATTACATGGGGGGTGGATTTTTTTTCAGCAAGGTTAAATTACACTACCTCCAAATTGCCATCCTCAGAGCACATGGAAAAAAGATCAGGAAAGTTTTTTGAGAGGACTTATGCAAGGTTTACCTGCATTTTTGGTTTAACTTTACTAGCATTGAGAGAAAAAAAAAACTGGTTATGAGAGAGTTCCTGTTTGCAGATGATGTGTCCTTGGTTGCCCACAGTGAATCTTCCTTGTAAAATCTCTTGGGCAGATTTTCTGAATCATGCAAGAGCTTTGTGGTGGCAATTAGTCTCAAGATGACTGTGATCATATACCAAGGGTGAAAGAACCAATACCTGACATCACTCTGAAAGATAAACCTCTTGGCATCATTGACAGTTTTTACTACTTGGGTTCTATGATCAG
>NW_005842495.1:211539-218706 GCF_000455745.1 Alligator sinensis | reverse complement strand
AGCAGGAAATTTGACCTTCAGAATGAACTGATTAACAGAATCAGAAAAGCAGCTAAGAATTTGGGGCTATTACAGGAAATGTGCATGGAATAACAACAAACCATCAGCTAGGATGAAGATATGAATCCATGAGACTTGTGTGCTGTCATCCCTGCTTTATGGTTCAGAAACATGGACTACATATGCTAGGCATATCAAGAGACTGAACAATGTGCGCCTGAGATGTCTGCCTAAGATCCTGAAAATTAAATGGGAAGACAGAATACCAAACAGAGAGGTGCTAGAGCACGGGTGGGCAATTTGGGCAGAGGGCCACTTACCAAGTTTTGGCAAACTGTTGAGGGCCGTGTGGGTAGCCCCATCCCTTGAAAGGTGCCTACCCCGTGGTTGCCACCTTGGGATCAGAAGTCCTACCCCTAACCCCTGACCTTTGCCACCAGAAGTCCCTCCTTTTGCCCCCAGAAGTACTTCTTTCAACAAGGGGTTTTATCATTTTGGAACCAGAAAAAACAAAACAAAATTATATTCTAAAAAGCAAACATCTAAAATATTCATTATTTTGATTTCAAAAAATATTTTTGCCCTCGTTTACATGTGTGTGTTTGTGTAGTGTACACAGAGGTGATTGCACAATATCTTAAAATGAAGTCTTATGCTTGTATATTGTGGGGGGGTATGGGGTTTGTGGGGGGAGTGGCTTTAGTGTTTGAGGGGCTCGGCATGTGTGGCAGTATGAGGGGAGGTGTGGGTGCATGTGTATGGTGGCTTGACATACTTACAAACTGCTATCAAGAAGAATTGGTTGTGATGGATCAGCCCTGTCAGGAGAATGAGACAACTATATCTCCAATAATATTTTGTATAGTGACATGTCCTTAGAAAGGTTTTCACCCTTTATGATGGTACCACAATGTATGAAAAAGTTATATGAACTCATTCAACATCACTGTAGAAAGTTAGGAACAGCACGCGTCTGACACTGAGTGCAGCTCATCATGAAGTGACTTTGATACAGAAAATAGCAGTAAAGTGAGAAAAAAGAAAATGCCATCATGTGGTGTAACAGGGGGCCTGCTTGGGGCCGATCTCCTTAGCCCACCCACCTGTTCTTGGGCCAACTACCCGCGTTCTCATCCTCCATGCCTTGATGTTAATTGATTAGTTAATAGATTTTATTAAGCAGGAGGCTGCCCATTTACTGCCCCGATGCCAGGGGGCACTATCTGTGGCTCCCCCTACACTGCAGCCTATGCCTTGCAGATGGCATCTAGATGTTCTCATCAATCACCAGCCACTACACTGGGCCCCAGAATCCACCTATCAGGACCCCTCCAAGATCCCTCCATTCAGGCAGCCTACCCAGCTTTCATTCAGGTTACCTAGCTCCCTGAAACTATTTTCCCCTCTCGGGTGTGGTCCCCCTGGGACCTTTGGCTACCAGCCCTGGCCCATGTCCAGGACAGTCAGGACTGCAGGCCCCCGGGTCTTGGGCATCCCTTGCGGTGGACCCCTGGCCCTTTTGACTGTCCTGGTCCTGGCCCCAGCATGGGCCAGTCAAGGATACTCTCTCGATCAGTTCTGAGTCTTTAGCCCCTCACTCTCTCCAGGGATCTGCCCTCTGGACCCTACACACATTGGGGTTACCCACCCAGTGGTGGAGGCTAGGGGTTAAGGTACCCCAACCCGCCTTTCACCAGGTGGTAATTGGCCTGGCATTTCCTGGGGGCTCCTGCACCACTGGGAGCCCCACCAGGCCACCCACTCCTGGGAGGGTGCAGTTTTAGGTCATGCCCAGGACCAGGAGCCTCCTTACCAAACCCTAAAACTCCTCCCTTACCTCCAGATGTAGATCTACAGCCCTCCAGCCAGGCAATGTTGTTGCCTGGCCTCCAGCAGCTGAACTGCCCTGTTTATATAGACAGCCCCTGATTCAAAATAGCTGCCCTCATCAGGCACCTAGTGGCTGCCAGCTCCAGGCCCTTAAAGTGGCAGGCACACACAGTGCCCTACTACATGTAGGTTTTGGCTTCTTCAATCATGATTCGCATGTCCATGGAAGGGGAATGCTGGGACATGATGATCATCATCTCTCTTTAAAAGGTATGAGTCTGTTCTCTTACAGGTTGACTGTTCTCCTATGCAGGGCTTTAAACTAGGTTTGTCAGGGGATGAGGATGCAGAAGACAGAGAGAACCTACGAACAATAAAACATGAGCCATGCACTGGAACAGCCCACATAAGTACTAAGGGGCCCAAAAGGCATCAGGACAGGGGAGTACCAAGGGCACCTATCATGGGCCTTATGTGTCTCTAGGAGCATGGGGAACAAGCAGGAGGAACTCACACTCCTGCTTGCAAACAAAAACTTTGACCTGGTTGAATTAACTGAAACCTGGTGGGACCCTACCCACAAATGGACAGTAGGCATTGAGGTCTATTGGATGTACAGATGAGATAGAGTGGGGGTGTGGGATTTTGCTCTCCATGTTAAGGAGCAATACATGTCTTCCACAGTCAATATATAAAAGGGGCAAATGGAGGTACTGTGGGTCAGAATACAAGGGGACTGAGGTGAAAGGGACTTGGTAGTGGGGGTCTATTATAGACCAGCACATCAGGAAGATGAGCTAGACCTGGAATTCTCAAGGCAGGTCTCAGAGACAGTACACTTAAAGGACATGGTTGCCATGGGTGACCTAAACTACCCTGACATCTGCTGGGAGGAACAATCAGCTAGATCTGATCATTCATGTAAGTTCTTAACCTGCATACAGGACCTTTGCCTAAAGCAGGAAGTATACGGTCCCACTCAGGGAAATCCCTTACTGAATTTGTTGTTTGCTACAGGGGATGATCTGGTGGGAGATCTGTAGATACATGGTAACCTAGGGGATAGTGACCACCAATTGTTGGAATTCACTATCTGGTGAAAGGTGGGAAAGGTAACCAGTAGGGAAGAAGTGCAAGACTTCAGAAAGGCTAACTTTAATGAGCTCAGGAGATTAGTAAAAGAGGTACTGAAGAGCATTGGTGAGATGGGAGTCTAGGAAGGGTGGTCGTTCCTCAAGGGAACGATCCTTTTGGGCACAGAAGGGAACAATCCCATTGCACATAAAGGAGGGGAAAGGTCCCAAGAAACCCTCTTGGCTGAACAGGGAAATCCAGGAAAGCTTAGGGGCAAACAAAGAAGCATACAGATCATGGAAGAAGTGGGTAGCCACCAAGGAGGAGTACACATACTTGGCTCGCACTTGCAGGGAGTGAGTTAGAAAGGCCAAAGCAGCAATGTAACTCAGGCTGTGAGCAAAAATTAAAGACAACAAAAAGTCCTTCTTTAGGTATATAGGGAGCAAAATGAAGGTGCATGGCAACATAGGACCCCTACAGGACAGACTAGGGCACTTGGTGACAGATAGGAGGGACAAGGCTGAGCTCTTCAATGAGTTCTTTGCATGTGCATTCCTGAACATGGATAAAGATGTATCTCCCAGTTGGTTTATAGACAGGCACAAAAGGGATACCACCCCACCAACAGTTAGTGCCAACCTAGTGAAGGGACACTCGGAGGGGTTGGATGTGTTTAAGTCAGCAGGCCCAGACAATCTTCATGCAAGGGTGCTGAGGGAATTAGCCGGTGTCATAGCAGAACCATTAGCAAGACTGTTTGAGCACTTGTGGCACTCAGGACAGGTCCCAGATGACTGGAAAAGGGCCAGTATTGTCCCTATTTTCAAGAAGGGGAGGGGGAGGAAGGGGGATCCGGGTACCTATAGGTTGATTATTCTCATCTTTATCCTTAGGGAAACCTTTGAAAAACTTATTAAGGATCACATTTGTGGGAGTCCAAAAGGAAAAATAATGCTGAAGGACAACCAGCATGGATTCATAGCAGGTAGCTCCTGCCTGACTAACCTTGTTTCTTTTTATGACCAGGTCACAAAATGCTTAGATGCAGAAGTTGAGGAAGATGTCATTTATTTGGATTATTAAAAAGGCCTTCAATACAGTGTCTCATCCCATTCTTATAAATAAACTAAGTAGCTGTGATATAGATGATTACACAGTCAAGTGGGTGGCAAATTGGCTTATGGGATGCACCCAGACAATGGTGGCGGATGAGTCAACCTGGAAAGATGTGGGCAGTGGAGCCCCCCAAGGTTCGGCTTTTGGACCAGTGCTGTTCAATATCTTCATCAGTGACTTGGATGAGGGTGTGGAGAGCACTCTGTCCAATTTTGTGGATGATACCAAATTATGGGGCAAAATAAACACACTGGTGGGCAGGGAATGGATTCAGGCATATTTAATCAGGTTGGAAAAGTGGGTAGAACAGAATAGGATGCAGTTTAACAAGGATAAATGAAAAGTGCTGCACTTAGGGAGATAGAATACACAAACAGATTGGGAGATGACTTTCTAAGTAGCATGGTGGCAGAAAGTGATCTCAGAGTCATAGCAGACTCCAAGATGAACAGGAGTCATCAATGTGATGAAGTGGGAAGTAAAGTTTACCACACTCTATCATGCAGGTGCATCACAAACAGGTCTAAGGAGATGTTACTTCCCCTCTATACTGTATTGGTAAGGCTGCAGCTGGAGTACTGCATCCAGTTTTGGGTGCCATACTTCAAAAAGAATGTGGATAACCTTAAGAAGGTCCAGAGGAGGGCTACTCACATGGTTTGGGGTCTGCAGGTAAGGCCCTACAAGGAAAGATTGAGGGACCTGGATCTCTTAAGCCTCCGCTGAGAGGTGATTTTGTGGCTGTCTACAAATTCATCAGGGGAGGGCAGAGCAGCAAGGAATAGGAAATGCTCTGTTTACTAGGGCACCCCTTGGGGTAACTAAAAACAATGACTACAAACTGACAGAGACCAGATTTAGTTTGGACATCAGGAAGAACTCCTTTACAGTAAAGTTTACCAAAATCTGAAATGGGCTTCCAAGGGAGGTGGTGCTCTCCTTTACCCTGGATGTCTTTAAGAGGAGACTGAACAAGCACCCGGTTGAGGTCATCTGACCCCAGTGTTCTTTCCTGACCAGGGCAGAGGGTCAGACTCAATGATTTACTCGATGATCCCTTCCGAACCTAAAAATCTATGAGATCTATGAAAGCAGTCTGCTGTAAATTTGGACTCCAACTTAGATAACATGTGGATCTGTGAAACTGGTAACAAGTTCTTGCATTGGGGTTGTCAGCCACAAATGGATTCATTAGGCACCTGACTAGACCTCTTATGCACCATGATTCAGAGGATTAATGGTTGCCTACTACTAGCATTAAGTTAATAATTAATCTCATCTTCTATAACCAATAACCATACCTTTGATCTCTTATTTCATTTTTGTTTGGCGGTCTCAGATAGGACAGTACGGGATACCACTGATAATGATGACCTTGAATCATTTATAAATACTGTACTTTTGCATCTGATCTGAATTCATGTACCACCCAAAAGCCACTGATTCAAAAGCAGTAGTACATTTATAAATATTGATATATGGGTTGTCTATTAGAGGTGGACAAATAACTGTATTATGTCAGCACGGCTGTGCCAGTGTTTCCCAAACTTCTGAAAAATGACCCCCCCCCTTAAAAAAACCCAAAAAACCCCAAACCAACAAATAGAAAATATACCTATGCATCATTAAAGTCCTGTACATGTTAATTAATAAAGCTACCAAGTTTTCCAATTTGAAAAACCGTCTTCTTATGTGTATGTTTTGATGAACAATGAAATATGTGACAATACTGCCATTTTAGCTACCATGCTTGACATCTTGGTTAGTACCCAGTTCATACTTCACAGCTACCAAAACTAGGGAGTTATGTTATTGACTTTTAAAGTTTATATATTCTTGGAAGATGGAAGAATAGAATTAAGGAGTAGAGTAATCAGTGAGTGGCTGAAGCATATCCAGTCTTTAAGCTGCTGTGTTATATATTACTATGGGTTAAAAAAACAGGCACGAGTTCCTGGACTGGGTTCAACTGGTGCTTCTTTTTCTGCTGCTTCTTTTTTAATAAATATTTTAATATCAGTTTATAATATTATATGAAAGATGATAATGCCTGGAATTAATGTTTTTGCCATCAGATCATGTTTCCCCCTACCTGCATGGAGTGACCATTCTGATGTTTGTCTATTCTAATGAGTTAGTATGGTGTTGAAATGCTGAACTTCCTAAACTAATTGTAACAGGGAACCCTAGCCCTGTTATCAAGAAACAGGGTGGTCCCTTTAAATCCAGAACCTTCCAGGCATGGCCAGCAGGTTGAGTGGGGGTTAAGGATCAAGCTCTGCCTGCTGGTCAGGTGACAGGAAGGGGAAGGTCAGAACCATATAAACTTCAAGTGGAGGAGGCCAGAGGGGGATTCCTGATTACTGTGGTGCAGCTGCAGCAGCAGCCTTTTTGGGAAGAATATGCTATGCTGTGAGACAGAAGCATGATCACATAAAGTAAGCAGGCATTTTGCCTCTCTTATTTCTTTATTATTATTTCCATTATATGGCCATAGAAACCTATGGTTTATGTTTGATGTTAAAAGTGCTGGTGGTCTGTGGCTGAGGATGTAGGGGTGGAGGAGACCTCATTAGCACCAAGGGGCACTGTGATAGAGGGCTCAAGAAGCTCTGCTGCACTAGGGATGCTTTACTAGGGCCACGAGTCCAAAGTTGCTTGAAGGGGAGATAGGAGCCTTGAAGCCAGGTCCTAGAGGGTAGACTTAGGTGAAAGGCCCTACCTATAGAAAGGGGGCAAAGCTGAAGGGGTCTGAGGCCCCAACAGTCTGGTGCCACAGGGGCACACAGTGTAGAAGGGCCAGTAGTCCTGGTATCCAAGAGAATGGAACAGAGGGCCTTGAGCCTGAGTGAGTTGGAGAGCTACAGCCTCAGAGTCAAGCCCCACTTAGTGGGTTTTGACTGACAGGCCTAGCTAAAAAGAGAGAGAGAGGGTAAGCCCACAGTGGCTGAGACCCCCAACATAAACAGAAATTTATAAAAACCATCTGTAAGGCATGGGGCAAGTCAAGGGAAAGTAGGAGCATGCATTTTTGCCTTAAGGAAACACCTCATCATTCTATGGGTGGTGAGCCTGGAGCCTGTCTGGGAACCTGTGGGTCAGCCTCCCTTTTTCTTTAGATCCAAGTAACCACAAATCATGGCA
>NW_005842495.1:204310-211508 GCF_000455745.1 Alligator sinensis | reverse complement strand
GCGGGGGGGGGGGGGGGGAAAGGGGAGCTGATCCCCAGACAAGAAAAATCCAGCAAGACTTGACAGGGGCACATTTACCAGCATAAAAAAAAAAAAAAATGCAGTCGAAGACGGACCCCTGTCACACTAACATTATATGATTTGTTTTTTAGAGTTTACATTTGGGCCAAACAGTTCAATGCAACTGGAATGAAACATATATGTGGTAATAGAATAGGGAAAATACCCATTCTTCATTTGCATTTGAGTGTGAGTCTCTAAATACATCCAAAGTACGTTATCCAGTGATAGAGCTACAATACAAAATCATATTCCAAAGTCGCAATTGTTTTTTGTTTTGCTTTGTGTTACCCTTCAAAGAATTATGGTCAAAGTTTAACTGACAGTAATTGGTAATAATCTGTAACACTCTTTTTCCCCCCCGTTATAGAAAGTAATTGATTTTACTATTGTTGGCATGTGAGGGTTAAGTTGCAACAAAGTATTTACGCCACCAGCAAGCCCATGTAAAAAAGAAACATACTGTTTGCAATCCTTATTGGCATTTGTTTAGTCATGAAAAAGTATGACTGAAGGATAACATTACAATTGCAAGCTATAAAATAATAGGCACATTTGGCAAAGGCCTAGAAGTGTTGCTAAAATTAAATTCTTATGAAAATGAATTTAATCAGAAAACTGTTATGGTCTGGAGAATTTCCTGAGGCAGCTAAACAAAAATTATGTCATGTGTCCCCAAGAATTCCAGAAAAGGGGACTGCAATGGTGTATTTATTGTTCATTATTAATATACTATTATGTACACTGCCTAGTAGTTTGAATCTCAGACCCTAGCCCTGTAAGTTACAATTCATAGATGGAGACATATGAATGTGAATCATAAGGTCAGACCCTTAGCTAGTATTTTTTCAACAGCATTTGATTTTGATAGATATTGTGTTACCAATTTACTTAATTGGAGCAAGGTGAGTATACAACAGCAAAGGTTCTGAACCATATTTATTATAAACATCCTATTGCTATGAAATAAGAAGAGAAAAGGACTGTTTTTATGGATTCTGTAGTAACATTTGTTCATTCCTATTATCAGCAAGCAAGTACTTAGTATACACACATTAACTCTAAAGAGTAGTTGTGAAAAAAATATAGAAAAATGCAATTAAATAATAGATGTTTTAAGAGTGGTTTCTTTTTTGCTGTACTCATTACATCATTGTGCTTTTATGTTTTGCCCTCTCCCTTTGCGTTTAATTGTGTTTGCCAAATTAACTATAGTAACTTCCTAAATTCTTTTAGCTCTAGGGAACATCCAACATATTCTATGTGATGATAATCTCTGGCATTAAGAATCGGAGGATGCTGAAGTTCATAAATAGGTGAAATAATGACAGCTTATTACATACATATCTCTAGATGTTTTTTTTCTTTCTTTTATTCATTTCCTTTATTGTGAAACTTTAAGCTACTCCTGAAATATTTTAATATTTTCTAGAGAGAAGTAATCAAAGTATCAAACCATCTTTGTGTAGCCTATAGCAATAATTATGACACAACTGCTAAGATGAAGTATATAATCAAGTAAAGGGTGTATTGAAAAACTCACAAAAATAAATAAAACTATACTTTCTCATCTATAATCATGTCCTAATAGACCTAGCAAGGATGCTAAAAGTCTATCAGAGATTTCATTCAAAAAGCATTTGAAATAGCTAATTTCTGAAAAGGAGGATAGGTCCTAAACTCTAGGGGAGGATGTTTTCCAAGGGAGGAAAACAAGTGGATGTAGCTGATAGCAATGGTGTCCAGTTATGAATACTGAACCATCAGACCATACATGCATATCAAAAACAGGGAGGGATAAACTGCAAAATTTTAGATGCTTCTTCAGATCATTTAAGACTTCTGTATTTTCAGAACTTGCAAGAATGTCACAGTGAATGGTTTGGGTTTGTTTTTTTTTTTTTAAATAGGTAGGGCCAGAACCAAAAGAGTCCAAATAATGTCTATACCATGGCAACATTTCCCTCATTTATGATGGTGCCGAGCATGCCCTTACCCCCTGCTTCAATTTGCATGTTTCAAACCTGGAAATATAACCGTGAGGACATTTTTGAGAAGGGATTCTCAACCAGGGTGCCATGGCTCTTTGGGGTGCAATGAGATCCATTTAAGGGTACTATGGTGTGCCATGCAATATTAACACTGCTAGGTGTCCAGCCACCTACATTTGGGTGCAAATACCTACATTTGGAGCACAAACAGAAGGAGCCATTTTCATCTGATCTGGCCACAGGAAGCAGTTTAGAGCCATAACCAGACACAAGTGTATGGCTGCAGACTGCTTCAAAAACGGCTGATCTGCTGAGGGGCCAGATGGAGAAGCTTCAAAGCAGAGCATCTTCTGTAACTTTTGTCTGTGCTGCCTGCCAGTCTGTCACTATTGTCAAAATGGGAGGGGGGAAGAGGAGTGGAAGGAGTTCAATATGGTTTTTTAGCCTCTGTTGAAGGGTGGGATGTAGCCCCTGTTGGAAGATAGAAGGCAAGGTGGGTGTATTGGAGCCCCTCAAGGTTGAGGGGGGGGAGGCGGCACTCCAATTCACCCTTTCACCTTCCACAGCTGGCTGAGGAACCCCTAGAATGAACTCCCTGTGCTCCCTTTCCCCGACTCCCATTCTGAAACAGAAACAGGCTGGTAGGGAGGAGGGGCTAGAGGAAACTGGCTGAAGGCTCCCAGCCAACAGCTAGATTCCCCTCTTCCCTGGAACCAACAGAGACCTTCTGTTTGTTCCAGAGGTTGTAACTCAGAATGCTTCCTGCTGCTGCACTTTTGTCTGCACCCCTTGATTCACAAGATAAACCGAACAATTTCAAATAGAAATTCATAATATGAAAAGCATAATGTTTTGTGGTCTTAGTTCTTTGCAAAAGAAGAATTTCTCTATTTTTTTCTTCTGCAAACGTTAAGAGCCAGCACTTTCTGAAGGATATCTTAAGTCTAGAAAGGTTGAGATCACTGCTAACCTATCAGTATTAATATTGCAATGAGAAACCCCTGTGGCTGGTTGAGTATTCCTCTGTAGTCACTTTAGAGAGTTCAGTCTCCTGCTTGAGTACAGTTGCTAAGTACAAGTCTGGAATAGCCTCACCGGTATGCTTCTGTGGAAAGGGTGGACAGGGTGTAATTGAAGCTGTCCCAGGTGAAATGGCTACTACTGTATAGACATATGTTTAGTTGTTTAAATGTTAGATACAACACCTTCTAACTTTTAGGTACCTATGACCCAGAATAGAATCCAAAACTCTAAGTGGGTCACATAGGCTCACTACACAGTGCATTGGTAAAATCAGGTACCTCAGAAGCAACTCCAAAATGACAAAGACGCTGAACAAGAAGCTGCATAAAGGTAGCATGTTCTGTTAAGAGCTGCCAAGAGTGAGCCAGTCAGAATACAGTGATGAATCTTGAATCCTTTTTACAAGGAAGCACCTGCCCCCTTTTCTTAAGACCAAACATCACTCTTTTATGTTAAATCCTTTCTACTAGAAGATGGAGGAGGAGGATACCCATCTTCCATACTTTTCTAGAATATCCTACTGGCTAGAACACTTACATGGGATGGTGGGGGCACAAGATGAGTGTATTTCTACCTAAGGTGATTTAAACTCACATCTTCCACTTCCCTGGACAGTTTTCTAACCACCACACTGTGAACTATTCTTGGCAGGATCATTTTTTTACCCTGTACTGAAAAGAGCACAAGAGAGAACCCGACTATAGCATGACTTCCTGGCTACAGCTCTTTTTTTTTTTTCCAGTTCCTGCTCTCAGAATTGTTTCTATATTTTATTTTCACCAATCATTGGGGTTTTTTTCTTCTGGCATAGCTATAATATGTTCTTAAACAGCATTGCTAAGATAGTAAAAGCACTCTTCTATTGACATACCTTTGCCTACACCAGGGGTTTTGTAGGCACAGCTATGTCAGCAATAGGGTGTGATCTTTTTCATATTCCTAGCTGTCATAGATATGCCAGCAAAACTTTGTAGTGTAGACCAAGCCTCAGGCTGTCTGTCTGCAGCTGACCCAGCATAGCATTGCTTTGCAGTCAATTAACATTTTGAAGATTTTATTTGCAAACATAACGGCTAGAAACTTTTTGTCAATGTTCTACAGGTGTGCCCATCATATCACAGCCCCTAGGCATGGCCTAGGGCTACTATGAACTTCCTTCTCAAATTCAGTGCATTTACCATATCATAAGATTATCCTATTCATAAAAAAGAAGAACGGAAAGAAAAGAAAAGATTTGATTTACCACTAAGATTATGGACAAACAAACCATTTTAAGTGTCCTTATAACAGTCAAGAAAAAGCTATGGACAGATGCTGCCCAATTTGAAATGGGTGTAACACTATCCAGACAGTTGTAAGTTTACTTGAGGTTGAATCAGAGGTAAGTTCACGTTGATACAGAGTATATCAATATAGCATTCATCTGGTCAGGATTGCATCCCATTTTAGGTGATTTGTTAGTCAAAAATGGATCCCATACTTTTCCATAGCTTCCACAAAGATGCGGTTATGTTGGTTTCCCTTCTGACTTTAAATGGCCTGGCCTGATTGGTCTGGGCTGGCAGGAGTTATCCCATTAAAAATGTTTTGCAAAGGCATAGTTGTACCATCTTTTCCTTGGCTGCCACCACTACCATGTTGTAACAGGGGCCCCTAACCCCCTATTAAGGGGTTAGCAGAAACAAAACAGTTAAGTAGATGCAGGAAAGTGCATAAGTTAGCCTGTAGGGAGTCAGGGTACAAAGCAATAAGCCTGTTGATAAAGTCAATGAGAACCTCGAAGGTTTTTTGCAGAGCTCAAGAAGGAGCTCTGCACTAGAGCAAGAGTCTCATGTAGTTATAAATCATTTATGTCTTGGTTCTCTGTGTATGGGTTAGCTGTAAGGCACATAAGTGGCTGAAGTGGAGAAGAGAGCCCACTGTTGGTGTCCAGGGAAGCAAATAGCTTCAAGTACACAGCAAGGGGCTGTGTGGGGGTTGAGGGGAGCGGGGAGAAGATGATCAGAGGCATGTGGCTGGCTATGCAGCCCCAGACAGCATAGTGGAGAGCAGCTCCCACAGCTGCCTGTAGGTAAGTCTATGAAGGGGGCATAAGCAATGCGTGGAGGGATGTGGGGATAATTTGTGGAGAGAGTGAGGTGGCAGCTCATGCCAAGCCTGCATAGTGAGGGAGGGAGTGTGGCAGGGTTTGGCAGCAGGGGTGGCAGTCTGGGGCTGGGGACAGGGTGGGAACGTATGACTGGTGCCCAGCTGGGGAGTCTGATGGAGCCATAGGCAGCTCATCTGCTGGGGGTGGGGGGACAGCTCCCCACTTCTAGAGAGGGGGTGAGGCACCAGAAGATGCATCAGCGAGGCGGGATGTGTGTCTCCTCAGATTTCTGTGCCCATGGTGGGTCACAGGGCTGTAGCCTGGCTGGACAAGCACCAGACAGGAGCTGTCTCCATGGTCCAGTGTGCAGGACCAAGAATGGGCAGGCAGAGCAGGGTGGTGAAACTACTGTCATAAACCCCTCACCAGCCATGCTGCCATGGCCACCAAAGTGAGGTGCCCTCCGCTTGCTGCTGTAGTGGGGGCAGTTTGTGCCCCCCCCACCGTGGCAGTGGGCAGGGGGTGCCTCATTATGATGGTGCAGCTGGTGCAGGACTCATGGTGGTGTGTGGATAAGTGTGACTCTTTCCTCTGACTTGAATTGAGACTCTTACCCCATTGACTTTGTCTGTTCCTGATCCCCTCCTGAATGGGGGTGAAGAATTTGCAAGCAGCATGGGAACTGTTTAATAACATCATGTTGGTGGCACAGAAAAAAAATATATAGTGCAAATCAAAAAAAAAAAAAAAAAAAATAGAAAGCATACCAAAAGAAAGCCAGCATGGTTTAGCAACAGAGTTGCACAGGCAATCAGCAGACAAAAAGGTTTATTTCAAAAGGTGGAAGACAAATCCTAATAAAGAAAATAATAATAATAATAATAAAAAAAAAATGCCTCTCTCTGGCAAATAAAATGTAAAACCAAAATAGGACAAGGTAAACAGGAATTTAAGGAGTAACTTGCTAGAGACATAAAATGTAACAATAAATACATCTTTAAGTGCCTTTAGAAGCCAAAGACTTTCCTGGGAGTCAGTTGGGCCTTTGGGTGATGACGCTGTAAAAGAGACACTGAAAGATATCAGGACCATTGCTGAGGAATTAAATGCATTCTTCATGGTGGAAGATGTTAGGGAGATTACCTGATCAGATCCATTCTTTTCTAGGATTCAGTCAGTGGAACTAGCACAAAATGAGGTTTCAATAGATGAGGTAAAATATTGATTAGCTAAACAGTAGCAAATCACCAGGACCTGATGGCATTCACCCTAGAGTCCCGAAGGAGCCCAAATTGGAAATTCCCAAACTTCAAAGTGCAGTATGCAACCCTAGAAACAGCCTTGGTACCAGAGGACTGGAGGATGAGACTTCCATATTAAACAAAAAGGCTCTGGAAGACATGTGGGGAACTACAAGATGATGGGCTTGTCTACACATGCAAATGCTGCACCCCAGGCAGGAAAAAGCCAGGAAAAAGCCCAATTAGGGTCGGAAGCAGCGAGAGAAGCGCGGGTGAAAGCTCGCTGCGTCCCCGCTTCCCAGAAGCCCCCCAAAACCCTCCAGCAGCTGCGGAGCCCCCCGTCGACCCCCAGCACAGCCGGGGTAAGCAGGGCCCGTGGAGATAGGGGGCTAACCCCTTAGTGTGTGTGTGTGTGTGTGGGAGGAGGTGGCTGAGTGGAGCCGGGCCGGGTCAAGCCCCGCCCAGGCCCCTACTTCGCCCAGCCCCGCAGGGAGCCGTGCAAACAGGCTGCGCAAACAGGCGTGCTTCTCTGCCGGCACGTGAGTTAGCGTGGAGTTTGAGCGGGAGGGTGCACGGGAGGGCCCAGGACCCTGCCAGCGTGCCCCCCAGGGTAGACAGTCCCAGCCGTAGCCAGCCTCCAGAGGCATGACACGGATGGGCACGCGCCGCACCCCAAGGGTCCCCTCGGGCTCCGCGGCCCCCACCTCTGGCACCTCAGAGACGGCCACCCAGACGGAGCCCCTGGTTCCGGGCTCCACACAGACGGAGCCCCTGGCTCTCGGCTGGGGGGGGCT
>NW_005842495.1:167221-200797 GCF_000455745.1 Alligator sinensis | reverse complement strand
GAGGTCGAATGGTCACAAACTACTTCAAGATTGTTTCAGGCTGGACATAAGGAAGAATTTCTTTACTGTCTGAGCCCCCAAGGTCTGGAACAGCCTGCCACCGGAGATGGTTCAAGCACCTACATTGAACACCTTCAAGATGAAACTGGATGCTTATCTTGCTGGGATCCTATGACCCCAGCTGATTTCCTGCCCTTTGGGCAGGGGGCTGGACTCAATGATCTTCCGAGGTCCCTTCCAGCCCTGATGTCTATGAAGTCTACACATGCAAGGATTCAGGAGCAGATTTGCTGCTCCTATCAGAAGTCTGCTCCCACCCCCTCTGGCCCTGCACTGGGGCTGGCAGGGAGCATGGGGCCAGGAGACAGCTGACTCCTGGTGGGGCCTGGGAGGTGCTCCCTGCCCCTGAGAGTTCCCTGCTGCCAGGGTGGGTTCTGCTACCGGACAATGTCCCCCTTCCCCGGCATCAGGGAGCCCCTGTGCCGACAGCAGGGGGCTCCCAGGGGCAGGGAGCAATCTCCTACCCCTTCCTGGTTGACTGACTGGGAGAAAATTTGCTCCCAGGTGCCCATCTACACATTCCATACTGTGCAGTAATTACTCAAGAGTAAACTTGCTACTTGTATTTACAGGTAGCAAATTTACTCATGATTAAAACAAATTACTGCACAGTAAGCATCTGCATGTTATGCTATGTAATAGTTCTATGAAGTCCTAGGAATCTCATTCTCCTCTCAAATTTGTCATTTAGGTGCCTCATCTTTTTATCTATAGCATGCAAACATTGTCCCTACATCCCATAAGGATGCTGTGAAAATAAATTAATGTGTATAAAACATTCTGGCAACATAGTAAAGAGCACAATAGAAGAGCTCATGAGGACATGAATAATGCTGTTTTCAGTTCAGAATTTGAACAGCATGACTTAGATAAATTTTAGGCCATATATTGAACGGTGAAGACAGAACAAGATATCAAATAGCCATTCAGTGAACACCAACTGACTTAGTCCCTGAATAAAACGGGGATTCCATGTGGAGAAGAGGGCAGGGGAGGGGAACCAAGCAGTGTATCGTTATATAATCAAAATGCATTAAAATGCAGAAACACAGGGACCACATTAAAGTTCCACAAGCTGCTTTAATTCCAACATGCCCCAAACCAGAGTGTTTGAATTTGCAACTTAAACATTTTCTTAACTTAGCCTTCTTTCTCCTTTGTGCGTACAGATGTATATGCTTTGGTGTGTTATACAAACACTTGTAAAATTTTAGATATCTTTTAAAACTGTCAAGTGGAACTTGACAAAGATAAAAACACATTTCTACAAATAATGAATGTATGGAACTGCTCAGGCCAAGAAAAAATAGAGAAGCATGATAAAATCTGGAAATATCTGCTGGTTTACTCTGCCTCAGAATCTTCCCTAATTCACATAAATTATCCTTGAAATATCCTAGTCACTTACATAGCAAGGAAAATAACCGTAGGATTTAGATACAACTGACTGTATATCTGTGTTTTTTTTCCCAAGGTATTTCATCAAGAGAAATAACTAGATAAGGACTTTGAGGGGAAAAAAACCTGACTTCTAAGAAGCTGTCACTTTAAGCATTATAACAAATATTTTTAAAAAACACTGTTAATTTTACACCTATACTTTGTTGTTTTCTAATGTTTAATTATTATATAGCAATAGTTTACAAACAGACTGGATTGCCGTACATCAGTTTAAGCTCATTATTCATTTAAATTCTCATTATTTTCTTGGAAACTGTTTGTTGATTCAAATACTGGTTATAGGGAGGTGAAATGTGACCTCATGGCATTTTGCAGAAATGAGAAGTTCACGCCACACACATTCATAAGCAGCAAAACTTATACAGTGATTGGTGAATGTTAATAAAAAGACTGTCTCATTTTGAAGTGTAAATATAAACTACAGAAATATGATATGGTGAAAAGATAATTCATTGCTCTTGCTGTTACAATGCAGCGTGCAATATTGCATGCCATAGTAAATTAGTTTGTTTATATGTAGTAAATAAAAGCCGGAGCTCCCATAAAGTGATCATTTGCACCACTTTGGCATTGAAATGTTGTTCTCTCCTACCAAGTTAGAAGGAACTGCATATTACATAAAGTAAATATAAATTCAGTCAATTTTCCACAGTATTAAACAACCACAATGTCTTCTATTTACTTTCATATTAAAACAAAATTTATTAGTAGGCTGTTATAGGATATAAACAATATGATTAAAAAAAAAGCAAAATGAGCATTTGAAAAAATCAGGATTCATTGCCAACCTGATAAACACTTATTCCTTAAGCTCTGAATTACAGAGTAGCAATGTGTTACAAAATTGCTAAATAAGGAAAGCAGAAAGAATAGTTTAGCAATAACTGAAGTATTTTGTGAAATGTCCCTAAGGCTTTAAATAAACCATGCAAGCACACACAAATTAATGCTTTAGATGTGTGAATTACCAGGGTCCTTTGATAGTTAGTTTGTTTTTTTTTTTAGTCGAGGTCCTTTTTTATCAGGAAAGTGTATATGTGTCACAGAGTTCTTAACTGAGTGCTCTAGTATTCTTCACAACAAGAAAGGTTATCTCATTTATTGACTGCTTGAATTTCAGTAATGAAGATACAATGGAAAATGCACCATTTAAAAGTGCAAACTTGGTAGCAAACCAAGCTGGAAAGTATTATTTTTTTAAAATCAGATATACATGTATAACCACATTTTGATGCCTGCACTCGTTTTCTACTATGTTTATGCACTCATTAAATGCATCAAAGGTAATAAAATAAAATAGTAAGGACATCAGAATATGGTCTGGGTGGAATTTTCTGATTTGCAATGGAAACAATCAATTGGCCTGCTGGCTCCTTTCTGTGCCAGCTTAAACACCAGTTCCGAGAGCACTCAATATAGTCTTCACTCATTGCTGGTTGACGCTTCCAAAGTAGCAGAACATTTAGGAGACTGTCCAGTGTGGGACACTAACTCCCATTAAAGCTATTTTTGGGCATTAGTGAATAATTCCTTGCCCTTCGTATGCAACGAGAATAGGGTAAAGAGACTTATTCATTCAATTTCTACTTTTTATGTTGTTGGGCCTGGGAAACACTCATAAGGAAAAAAATCATATTTCGCTGCTAAGGCTCTGCAAGTAACGTACAGTTTTAGGCATATTAGTTACCCAATGGTATTCTCTTTCACCTCACAGCTCACATGTTATGGAGTGCCTAAGTTTGTTGCTACTGTATAAGCTCAGAAGCAATTTCAGTAGTGCCCTACAGGTATCCAACTCTATTTAGGCTCCATTATGATTAAGTTTTGCCATCGATGCACAAATACTGTGTAATTTCCTGAAGCAGCAACTCTTTAGGGTGGAACTAAGCATAGGTGATCAGGGATCCTGATTTTTCTCTCATAAAATAATCACAGATTCTCTGATAAAAAAACCAAAATCTGTTATTAAAATGGAACATCATTATATATATATATATCTCAACTGAACACAAAGTTTTATTGATATACTTACAATTTTAAAGAAAATTGGAAACCTCCTACCTGTGCCTCAATCACTATAATAAAATAAATTCTAAATACCTATACATTTTGGTATTTTATTTTGGATTTTTTATCATGGAAAATCAGAGTTCCCCTCCCCCTTACCTCACAGAATGCAGGTTGTCTGCTGTGGGCTCAGTCTCCCCACACTGCTGCCTTCCTCCAGGGACTCTGCAGCCAAGCAGGTGGGTCTTGCTGTGGCAGGACAAAGTGGGTCCAGGAGGGGAAGTTCCTTGTAGCTGCAAGCTCTGCTGCCCTGGCAATGAGTCCCCTGCCCAGCCCACAGCAGCGAGGGATACAACCCCATGCCACTGCCCCCACTGCTGCCGGGTGGGTAGGGGATGCCTAGCCAGGATGACGTGAGGCTTGCAGGGCAAGGAGCTTCCCTGCCTGGCCCCACTCTGTTCTGCTCCCACCTGCTGGGCCATGAGGCCCCGGGAGAGGGCAGCAGGATGGGGAGACTGAGCCCACAATGGGCAGCCCACACCTGCCTCCACCACCATTCTGTGTACAAAACTGTACGCAGTGGTAGGAAGCCAGCCTCACTGACCCACTCCCTGGATGAGCCACCCAGGGCCCCATCCTGCTCCCCACTGGGGCCCTGTGGCTGCGCATTCCAGCTGTGGGCCTCATGTCCCATGCACCACCCAGCTGGGCAGCAACCCCAGTGCCAGCCACGGATCCCAGCCCTTCCCAACTCCCTGCCTCCCTCCCTATGGGGGCCTCAATCTCCCCTCTTTCCATGGCATACCCTGCTTGACCTCACTTCTTCCACTTCCCCCAGCCCCTTGTAGGCTGGAATTCTGCCAGCTTGAAGGCACCTTTTTGCAAAAGTGCAAAATCCATGTATTTCTCCATTAAAATAAGAAATCTGTGATTTTTTTTTTCTCAGGTAAGAGAGGAAATCCACATTTTTTTTCTCTGTTTTTTCCATTGGAAACAGAATACCCAGATTCCTGGTGATGACTACCATTTGCACAGTTGCCTGATGGTTAAATCATCTGGGCACAATGTGGTAAATCCAAGATATGGGCCCCTTCCCTTATGAAACCTGACTCTCCAGGTTATAAGAAGGTAACCAAATCATTAGGTCACAGGCCAGAAAGGACTGAAAAAACATTCCTGTTGAAGCTAGGTTACTGGGCAGCCATGAGGCAAAAGCCCAGTCCCCATTCTGGGGACAGAAAGAAAATAATAACCAAGAGATACTTTTACTCTGTGACCAAGGGAGGTGAATGCTCTCTTGGCAGGGATGGAATAAACCTTTGCTTTCAATACTATTTGTGCATTTTACACTACAGAATAATTAATAATACTATATTAACAACATTGGGGGAAGAGAATGGGTTTCTTTATATTGTACTTCATCTCCTTGGAACTGCCTTAAGTCCCTATGAAACTGGAATAGATACCCAGACTACACCTGAAAAGCCAATATGTAGTAGTCCTCGTTACAGTATTTCTTCATTCAAAAAACTTATAGGAAAACATGACCTGAATGATGAACAGGAAGAAGTGCATGCCTGTGTTTGGAGAAAGGAAGAGAGAGCCTTGTAGACTGGCAGTTGCAAACCTCCTCATCTACTTTATCTACTGTGTGCTTTAAGTGCCCTAGGTTAGTTCGGGAGTAAACAGAACACAAAGTCAATCTCTTTGGTCGAGGAGGCAGGCATGCTGCTTGTGCTGGCCAAGGTCAGCCGGTTGGGGGCACTCTTGCACACCCCGCTGGCTCCCCAGGCTGCAGGAGACTCCCAAGATCAACCAAACTGTCAGGCCACTCTGATTGGCTGCGGGGCACAGGGGCTGGTTCTTGCCCTTCTGCTCTCTCAGCCACAGGAATTTGTCAGCTGCAGCCAGATTTGGGGGGGGGGGGGGGAGGGGATTGCTGGCATCTGTTTCCCTGCCTAACAGAGCAACAGGAAGAGTGGGGGACTGTTCACCTATGACCAGTTTAGGATTTCTGCAGGGACACAGATGCCAGAATCCCCCCTCTCCCCATCTCCTACCTGCCTGGCTGCACATAACAGCTGGCTGGAGGCAGGAGGCACTGGGGATGGAGGCTTTTCTAGCTTGTCTTTGTGTGGGCCTAGGGTGAGGCTGGCTAGGCACTTGGCCAGAGCAGCTGAGAGTGAGCCAAGGGGATCTGGTAGAGAAGTTTGATAGACCAGTCTATTCTAAATCTCTTACATCTGATACCACATCAATCCAGGTCTATCCTATACCAGGTTCTGCAATTTTTAAAGCAGTCAGTGTGTGCTGAACAGTATATTCAGTTATGGGTGTGTAAACTGGTTTCTGATCACTTATACTGGTACAAGTGTAATGTCAGTACCTGGCACAACAGTACAGGGGTAACCTCTGTGTAAGTATCAAAAATGCTAGTTACATATCTGGAAAACTGTGACTTAAGCACACACAGAATAATCAAATTCAAATGATCTGTGTGTGAAAAATATATATTGATTTTGCTAATGCACCAAATCTTGCCCTAAATGGAGGACCTTACTTGCTTAGATATTCACATAGTAAAGAAAAATACTCAACTTCTGTTTATTGACTGTGGTTTATGCTCTCTTATCTAATTATTTTTATGTAGGTTTTAGATAATTATTTCTTATTGTTTGATCTTTGACTATTTTCTGAAACTATCTTTGTTATTAGGAATACCAATTAGATGACACTTTTAGTCTAAATCATTTTATGTTAATTTTGCCTACACTTATAGGATTATTCATAAACAATGTGTTTCATTTTCAGTTGCATTAATATTTTACACCTAAAATTGCAGATATAGCAAGTTTGTAGCAAATTCTTTCTGGCTAGAATTTAAATGAAAGAATAAAGAACAAAGAAAATATTCAGTGCATTTTAGTATACTAAAAATCTCAGGAATGTTAATTTATTTAAGCTCGATATTAAGTTAAGTTTATACAACTTTGAAAGCCCAAAACTTCACAGGGACCTAATTTTATCATTTAAGTATGTGTTTATTTATGGATAATCAATTAGCTTATAGAATGCCTGGGAAAAATAATTAAGCTGAAAAACTTATATGGAGTTGTTCAACCAGATACACAATAACAAGACAATTCCCACAATCTTCTGTTATCCCTTGTTACCAGCAACATATTTACAGCTTTTCTCCCAGTGCACCTAAGGGAATTTGTAATGATCACAATTAGCTGTTTGCTCCATATTTGAAAATATAGTTGTTTGGAGTAAAATAATGTATTTAGGCAGAGCTCTTAGCAAGGTCTGGTAATGCAACTCATTATTAGTTCCAGAGGCAAACACTCATTGATACACTTTTGAAAGCGCTTATTGCCCAACGTTTACCTCTCCTGCCTGCCTATCTTAATCACAATGGAAAAAGTCGTGCCTAATGCTCATACATATCACTTGTGCACAGGAGAAGTGACCTTTTAAATGTAGGAACACTTATGTTAAAGTCAATATGTTAGTCAGAATTTCTGTCCTCAGCCTATTGAGACAAATTAAGAGAAATTATCAGAAAAAAATAACCATACTCATCAGAGCAGAGACAGAAAAAGGCATGCAGCAAGTGAAGAGTCTTATGGGTCTCTTTTTCATTCTCCTTTTAATGGGAAGGAGATGGTGGGGGGGGGGGGAAGCCTGTACAAGGTATCTTTAGAGGAAAAAAGATGCCTTCTCACAACAATAACAACTAGACTTATGCCTCTTGTTCTGCCAGATAATATAACGTCCTCTATCAGAATGGATGACTATAGCAATATGAGGAGGAAAAACTGGGTTGACTGTAGAAAGGAGTTCTCAGCTTACTCAGGCTAAGCTATCTATCATTCTTTCCTTCAACTCACTGATCCCATATTGAGACTGACATCTTAGTTTCCTGAAGTGAAGGCCTGATGCTTCTACAATGTCTGCAGAGGGTGTTATTTAAGTAATGCCGGCTTAGATACTCCGCAGTATGAGAAGACCTGTCCCTCCAACGGAAGAGAAAGGGATATTTCCTAAAATACCTTAGTAAGTATCCAGCCTTGCCTATCCCAAATATTTGAACTTATTTTGTATCAATGCTGGTTCCTCTCAATAGAAAGCAACAAATGAGTACCCCTAGGTGGCTTCCCAAAATATGGCAAACAGGTAGCTTATATTTTCTATGAGCAAAGTATTTTTCCATTTCCTTCTTCCATCTACTGAAATAATTGTTAATCTATCTGGAGATTAAAACAATGAACATTCAATATTATTTTAACATTCCTATTGAATTTTCTAGTTTAAGCCAAATCAGCTAAACTTATTAGAGCAGTGATTTTCTTCAGGGGTCCCTAAAGAAGGGATCCCAGTAGTGTCTTTACTACTAAGTTTAAGGCATACTTATATTACTGTTTCTTATACAGTACCACAAAGTGTATAAAATTTAATATTTAGTGCTGAAATGTAGTTTTGTTTAACTTTGCCTATAACTTTAGTTTATTCCATACAATTTAATAAAAATGACAAGAAACATTTATGTATCACAGAAATTGCATAATCTGAACAAGAGGTGAATCTGACAAAAATTTTATTTTGATATTCATTTCTCTATTCATAAAACACATAGCATATAGGCATATATATTTCTTGGAAATTTTCTGAATTTTCTCTTTAAGTGGATGTATTGTTCATTAAATACACTTATAAATATATTAAATTAACAGTATGGAGGAGTACAGGCCCAAAATTTATTAGTGAGTTTGAGTGCTGTGCACATTTTGGATGAAGGTTGTAGCCAGAAGATGATTAGGTACAAGGATAAAGATCCTTCTCTCGCATTTTGAATGAGTCTCAAAATGAAAACTGTAGCTACTTAAATCAACAAAGCCAGACTCAGACTTTGCTTTGACCTTCTATAATACCAGCCCAAGGATAAGGACAATGGAATACCTCTAGGATCCCATCTACAGTCCCAAGCTTGAACCCCTAAGACACACCATTAATGACCTTCTGCTTCTCTTAGAAAAAGATAACCATCTCTAACTAGCAAACCTGCCCCAGTTTACAGATAGTCCTCCAACCTCAGTGTCTCTCAAACAACTGATTAATGAACTCCCACTTTCCCAGAGGCACTAGGACTTGCAATAGACACAAACGCCTGCTGTATCCCCATATCAATACAAAGCATATCATTGCTGGACCTAATAATAAGTATAACATTCAAGGTTCATTCATTTGCTACTATATCAACATCATATTTGCCATTACCTGCTTACAAAAAAAAGGGGGGGGAGGAAGGGGGGACTCTCTTCTGTTTACATTGGACAGATAGGGAAATTCTGTGCAAGAAAAAATGAACATTGATCTGACATTAACTAAAGAAAGACACAAAAGGTTGTGGCAGAACACGTCAACCTCCTTGGACACCCCATCACTAACCTCAAGGTTGCTGTTTGCAGGCAGAAAACAATTAAAAACCAGAATGAGTAAAAACAAGATATGACTCTCAGACTGAACTGTGTTAAATATGATTTAAAAAGGAATTATTGATTCTGATCTCATTACCTGGATTAGCTTTTGTGACCCTTTAGTTCCTATGAGTTTAATGCTTGTTTGTTTGTCTCTCCTAGCATTGCCCTTCTCTCCCCTCTCCCACATCTCTTTCCTTGCTTCCTTGTCTTTTGTATTCTAATTTATCTCTTCTTTTTATACTGTGCTTTCTGCACATTCTTCAAGGCATCTGATAAAGTGAGCTTCAGCCCATGAAGCCTTATGCTGTCATTGGGCACATGAGACATTTACTGCGAGTTGCCTAATTAGCTCCTCAGTAATGTCTCAGCATCTACAGATACAGCCATAAATGATGCATGCTTCTGGAGGCTGGGGGGAGCATAGTGACTGCCCGCAGGTGGGGGTGTCGGCGGCAGGGGCATGGTGGGGATGAGATCCCACAGGCAGCTGCAGCGGTGTTGGCGGCAGGGGAGGGGGCATGAGTGCTGACTGGTGGTCAGCGACCACCTGCCAACACGACCGGCAGTGTTGGCGGCAGGGAGGGGGGTGGTGAGCAGCAACTGCCTGCAGGAACCACCAGTGGTATTGGCAGAGCTTTTCACAGGGGTTACACCACCAATCTCAGGGGGTGCACATGCACCTGCCTGCACCCCTTATGCATCACCAATGCATGCAGCCCTACTAGGCTGCAATAAACTAATAAATGCTGCCATAGGATAGTACTTATCTACACAAGTATTATCCTGCAACAGCATTATTTACTCTTCCAAATGCACATGTAGATGATGATGGGGGTGGCTGGGGCATGAGGATGCTTTAGTGCAGGAGCTGCCTGCTGGCTCTTCTGTGGTACATTGAACCAGGTTGAACCTGCCCTGGGCTGGCAGGTTGGCCCCCCTGGTATGTTGCCAGCCAAGGCTGCTCTGACCTGGCTCAATGTGCTGAGGTCCCAAGTACACATGCAGAACCTAGGAGAAATAAACTCCAGTACAAACTGCACTGGAGCTTATTCAGTCAAATGAATAGCACATGCAGACATACAAAAAACTAGAACTCTTGGTTCCAAAATGATACCTTTTATTAGACCAACTGGAAAATGGCGAGAAAATTATTCTTTTCTGCAAGCTTTCGAGATCAAAGTCCCTTCATCAGGGTCTGGGGAAAGTGTAGATGGTACAAGATAGTAATAAGTCCCCATAGGTAGGACATAAACTTCATTTTTGCACAGAGGGAGCTGAAGATGCTTTGTACCATCTACACTTTTCCCAGAGCCTGGCAAAGGGATTTGATCTCGAAAGCTTGCAGAAAAAGACAATTTTCTTGCCCTTTTCCAGTTGGTCTACGAAAAGGTATCATTTTGGAGTTCTAGTTTTTTGTATTTCTTTTTTGTCTCAGACCAACACGGCTACCAAGTACACCCCTAGCACATGTAGATGTGCCTTGTATGTATCTTATCTAGTTAGTTTATAAAGGTGCATATGTACCTCACCTTCTGACTGACTTCAGACTAACATGGCTAACTACCTCTCTCTCTGATTCTTCATAATCATGGAGATGTGTAATAAACTTTAATGAAAATTAACCACTTCTCTTCTGTTTTTTTCCTGGTAATAGTAGCATTGTCCACACCCCAAGCAGCTTCTTGAATCCTACTATGAAGTAGCACTCATAATTTCTCAGACTTCTATGCCTCTTATACTGGCATCAACACAGAAAGCATTTCAACCCAGGAATGGCACTTACACATGTATGTAACTTTTTATCATATATTCAAATTCCATAGTGAGTGATGTACATGATTCAAATGAGGCAAGTACTCAATCTTTTCTGAGCAAGGACTTTCTATTGTTTTCCTATGCATCTCCTCTTCCCTTTTGCTGATCCCAGTCCTATTTCTCCCAGAGACAACTTTTGAGAGTTGCTATTTGTAATTAATTGAGTAGCAGCTTGCTAGTACATCAGAGCTTCTACTAAAACTAGAGTTCCTAAACAGTTAAAAAAAAAAACACACACACAAAAAACTGTTATCTAATAATGGTTAAAGTTCTGGTTGTAGTTTTTTTTAAACTCAGAAATAATTAGATAAAAATTGTTCATAATTAAATAGAATAGAAAATACAACAGGCAGATTGCATAGTGTGAACTGTGAAATGGACTGAAAAAAGCACCAAAACAAAAGCTAATTTGCTCTGTGTCCACTATTATGCTATTATAGATATCACCAGAGAAACCTTCAATAATAACATTGTATTCCTTCAAACGCATTGAAACTTTCATTATATTTTACAGTTTAAGGTTCCATGGACATTCTTTAAAATAGGCACAGCCTGAAGTACCTGAACATAGCTAATTTTCTGTAAGTTTACTGACTATTTATATGAAACATTCTTGGATAATTCTGCATTTGGCATTAGTCACAAAGACATTTAATGTGTATAGTTATATTGTATCAAAAGCCAATCTGCCAGTGTTTTGAGATTGCTTTTGGGCATCAGCACAGTTGATGGAGATGACCAGCAGTCACAAAAAACAGAAATAGTGTCAGAGACTATGAATAAAATAAAATCTAAGACTGTGATTTCAAATAAAGGGCTTTGCAATCATTGCTATATGAAGGGGTATGTAACGACTGTCATTTCAAAGAGGTTAAATGACATGTCAGAGAGAAATCTGTCATGGTAAAGAGTCCTTTTGTTCAAAGTGCAGTTCATGTTCTGAAGCAAACAGTCATTCAACAAGAAGATCCAATCTGTTGAGCGTAAATGTGAGATTATTCCACGTGTACAGTGTTTTAAAAAATGGGGAAAATCTCCACTTAAAGGAGCCTTTGCCATTAAGAAAGAAGAATAGAAACTGGAATCTGATACAATAGCAGCATTCTCTACCATTTTATGAGGAAAAAGGAGGAAGAACTTTTCCAGATTGCTTTGGAAAGATCCATTAAGAAACAATTTAAAAAAAAAAAGATATATGCTAGAAAAGATCCATGTCTACCTTGAAACAAGCCAAGCATCTAGGAGTTTCTTGATTTTCATAACTGTTCAATGCATTTATTGTAGAAAGCACTGCTTTGAAAGGTTATAAATCAAGAACTTTTTTCTGCTGTTTAGAACATTAATTCAAGACATAATTAAAGATACATGCTTTTTTTATTAATATCAGATTGTTACACAGAGACTTTAGCACATTAAGACTAATTTCTAAAATCAAAATTATAATACTTCCCAGACACAGTGTTTCCCTTTCTTTTAGTAAACTACTTCATGTCTAGATCAGATGGTTGCCTCAGTTATTCTGACCTCTATTCTCCCTGATTCTCACCTTATACACTACCTCTTCATATCTTTATCTGTAATTTCTTTGTATTTGCTACTGTTTCCATTTTTTGAATGGTTCAAGTTCTGATAAAGAACTGAAGAGGCCTCATCCATAAATAGAAGTTTAATTCAAAAGCAATGCTAATTTCTGTTCTGCTTCTAAATTAATCCTGAAAATATGGTTTTAATATTTTAATGTTTAAATTAATGCTTAATCGTTTGTAGGGCTGAGTGAAACAACGCTTTTTGTTTGTTTGTTTGTTTTGACTTCCGTTTCACCATTTAAAAAGGAAAGTGCTTTGTTTTGAAGTTTCATTTCATTTTGAAGCACTATCTGTTTTGTTTTGTTTTCTTGAAACTCTTTTGCTGTTTCAGTGGGTTTCGACGTTTCACCCATAGGCTATAATGGGGAATCATGAAACTGCCTATAACTTTGTCAATACTTGTTTGATTTGAATGAAAACAGTAGATATGGTAGCCTCTGCTGAGGCCACAAAGCCTGTCAAGTTTCAAGGAGATAGGTGCAGGGTTTTTCTGGGAAATTGCATCTCAAAATCTTGAAAGCAAAACTCATGCCACTTGTAAGTATGATGGCACTGGGGGTGGGGGTGTGAAAACATTGTAGCCCCTCCTGAGGTCATGAAGCCTGCCAAGTTTCAAGGAGATAGGTTTAGGGATTCCTGGGATACTGCATCTCAAACTGTTCAAAGCAAAACTTGTGCCATGTGTGTGTGTTAAGGCAGATTTAGATAAAAACAGCAGGGATAGTAGCCCCTTCTGAACCATGATGCCTGCCAGGAGTCAAGGAGATAGGTGCAGGGGTTTCTGGGAAACTGCACCTCAAGCTGCTGACTAGCAAAACTTGTGATGTGTGTGTGTGTGTGTGTGTGTGTGTGTGTGTGAGAAAGAAGGTGCATCTTCATTGGCACTGGGGCCTCTACACAACATGGTAGTGTGCCCCAGTGAGGCCTCCTCCTGCCCTACAGCCTCAGACCAATCCACCACTTTAAATAACAACAAGTAATAACTTGGTAAGTAAGCAGCACAGTAGCACTAACAAGCCTCATGCCTGGTTGTTGTAGGAAAGAGTCTGTGCCTCAGTTTGGGGTGTGGTGGGGACTTACAGATCTCCCTCTACCCCCTCTTCCACCCCTCCCTGAAGGCTTGCCAGCTGCTGTTCCATAGTGTGTTTCATAGTGTCTTTGCCTTGATGTGTTGGAAAATCTGTGTGTTCTTCTGTAATGTAATCTGATTTATGTAATATATGTAGATAATTGTATATGTATGTATAGTTATGTAATGTATGTAGTTATGTAATAAATAAAATGTATACATATATGTAGCATGTGTTCCTGAATAAATTCTATATTACAATATGCAATATATGCTGTGCTTCCCTGCACAGTGAATGGAATGCAGTGTCAGAGAAAGCACAGATTTTTTTTTTTTTTTTTCTGGAGGAAGAGAATCAAAATAGACTAACAAAAAGAAGATTTTGGGGGGGTGAAATAGGTATATAGTGGGCAAAAGGAAAGCTCAGAGCAACATATGGCCCCTGCATGACAAATCAGGACAGTTGGTGGTTGACACGGGGGGGGAAAAAGCAGAGCTCTTCAATGAGTTCTTTGCTTCAGTATGTCTACTACTGACCAAGCCAATTCCCCAACCTTGATCATTAACAGGTGTCCACATGGCACCAGTCCGCCTACAGTTAGTTCTGAAATAGTTAAGGAGTTCCTGGAAGAGCTGGATGGGTACAAGTCAGCAGGCCCAGATGACCTCCATCCACTGCTGCTGAAAGAATTGGCCAGTGTCATAGCTGAGCTGCTGGCACAGCTGTTCAAGCACTTGTGGTGCTCTGGCCAGGTCCCTGAGGACTGGAGAATGGCTAATGCGGTGCCCATTTCCAAGAAAGGGAGAAGGGATGAACTGGGTAACTTTAAACCAGTCAGTCTTACCTCTATTCCTGGGAAAATGCTAGAGAAAATAATCAAAGAACACATTTGTGCAGGCCCAGCAGGGGAAACGATGCTGAGGGGAAACCAGCATGGGTTTGTCACAGGTAGATCCTGCCTGACAAACCTTGTAGCCTTCTATGACCAGGTCACACACTGCCTGGACGCAGGAGCTGAGGCTGATGTCATCTTCCTGGACTTTAGGAAGGCCTTCAACACAGTTTCACACCCTATCCTCATTGGGGAGCTAGCAGACTGTGGAGTGGATGCCTACATGGTCAGGTGGGTTGCCAACTGGCTTAGGGACCACACCCAGAGAGTGGTGGTGGATGGCTCCTTCTTGGCCCGGAGGAAGGTGGGCAGTGGGGTCCTGCAGGGTTCTGTCCTCGGACCAATATTATTTAATATCTTCATCCGCAATTTGGACGAGGGCAGGGAGAGCACCCTCTCCAAGTTTGCTGATGATACCAAGTTATGGTGCAAAGTTAGTACACCGGAGGGCAGGGAGCAGATTCAGGCTGACCTGCACAGGTTGGATCAATGGGCAGAGAGTAATAGTATGCAATTTAATAAAGATAAGTGTAAGGTACTCCACCTGGAAAGGAGGAATCCCCAGCACACCTATAGACTGGGGAGTGTCCTTCTCAGCAGCTCGGAGGCCGAGAGGGATCTTGGAGTCACAATTGACTCCAAGATGAACATGAGCCGGCAGTGTAACGAGGTCATCAACAAGGCCAATTGCACCTTGTCATGCATTAGCAGGTGCATGACTAATAGATCAAAGAAGGTGATGCTCCCCCCTCTATGCGGCACTGGTCAGGCTGCAGTTAGAGTACTGTGTCCAGTTTTGGGCGCCGCACTTCAAGAGGGATGTGGAGAATCTTGAGAGGATCCAGAGGAGGGCCACTCGCATGATTAGTGGCCTTCGTGATAAACCCTACGGGCGGAGGTTGAGAGAGCTGAATCTCTTCAGCCTTCACAAGAGATGGCTGAGGGGAGATCTTGTGGCCACCTATAAATTTATTAGGGGAGGTAAACAGGGAATAGGGGATGTGCTGTCTACTAAGGCGCCCGAGGGAGTGACTAGGAATAATGGGTGTAAACTAGTTGAGAGTGGATTTAGGTTAGATATTAAGAAGAAATTTTTCACAGTAAGGGTGGCCAGGATCTGGAATGGGCTTCTAAGAGAAGTGGTGCTATCACCTAGCTTGGAGGTCTTCAATAACAGGCTAAATAGTCACCTGGCTGGGGTCATCTGACCTCGGTCCCCTTTCCTGCCAGGGGCAGGGGGTCGGACACGATGATCCATTGTGGTCCCTTCCGACTCTACAATCTATGAATCTATAAAAAATAATTCTTAAGGAATGAATGAATAGAATAATAAAACAAAGGAGTATTGAAAGCAAAATGTATTGATGAATCCCACTTGCTACGAACATGTTAAAAAGTAGGAAATTATAGCTTTTGTTGTCTGATGCTCCTGAACTGTTGGAAGATACAACTCAATAACTGACCCCAATGCAGAAAGCAGCTCGGTTCAGACAATGCTGCTTTTTATGCTGTTTTTCCATTCCTCCTCCCGAGCACTGGGATTGGAAGGGACCTCAGGGATGGAACACAGTCACTGGCCAGCTACACAGTCCATGGCAGAGCCGTCCTTCCCCCTCTTCCCCCTCCCTCTCCTTACTTTCTGCTTCCTTGCAGGAAAGCCCAGCTTCAAAACTCAAAACATTTCAAAACTTTTGAAATGTTTCAACTGCCCCCATTTCATTTCAAGTCTGTTTTGAAGCCTCTTGTTTCATTTTGATTTTTCTGTTTTTAGCTCGAAACGAGTCAAAGCAGCATCATAGCAAAACAGTTAGCAAAATTTCACACAGGCCTAATCGTTTGTTATATAGAATCAATCTAATCATTATGGCTAAGTACAGACATTCAAAAAGCCCCTGGCAGAAGTGCTCTATCACACTTTACTTAAAGTGCTATAAGTTAGAACACAAGCAAACCAAACAAACAATTGCTGTTCAGTGATGGGGTGGAGGGGAAGGGAGAACTTTGAGCCTGCTGCACTGGCCACTGGAGGCCCTCCCTCTTCTCCCCATCCCCATGCCCCCACTTTTTACCCTTTGGCCCCCCAAGCTGGGCAGCCCTCCTGTATAGCCTGAGGGGTCTGCAGGAAAAAGGGGTCTGGGATGTGTGTCTCTGCAGCAGCACTAGCCCGAGTATGCTGCTGCCTGGTTAGGGGAGTCATAGGGGAAAGGGGCCTAGACTCTGTGTCCCCAAAGCAGTCCTGGCCAGGCAGTGACATGCCACAGGGCTGAGTCAACTTCTGGGAGGAAGACTGTGGACCCCTTCCTCTGTTGTACCCCACAGCCAGGGTTCAGCATGCTGCAGGGCCATAAGGGCTGCAGGGACAGAAACCCACTTTACCCCTCCAGGTTCCAGCTCACAGCTGGCCAGAGGTGGGCTGGCATCAGAGGCTGTCACTGACTCAGGTTCGTGGTAGGCAAGGGGGTAGGACTGGCTCAGTGCTTTGGAAGTGTAAATGATCTCTCCCTGGGGCTAGAGCACAGCCCTGCACAATACTGGTGGTGATGGCAGCAAGTGTAATATAGGTTAAACCTCAATGGGATCTGGCAGAGACATTTCACAAAGCTCTGTAACAGAAAACACTTTAATCTAATACCTCATCCATCGAGGATTAATTTAGAGTATGATCTGCCATTTTAGAAGTGCTCCAAGAGCCATAAATGTCTGTTTAGTTACAGATTTAGAGTCATGAACGATGAATGCCCCCAGTGGCTGGTGGTGATGGGACAGTGGTGGTGGCATCTTCAGTAAGCAGGGGAGCTCCCACAGATGCCACTGGCACTGTCAGTGGGGGGGGGGGGGCAAGCGCTGACCAGGGGTTGGTGACCACCCGCAAACACTGCCAGCAGCATCGGTGGCAGCCACAAGGGATCACGGACTGTCCACAGATGCTGCCAGTGGTATCGGGGTGGTGAGCAGCGACTGCCTGCAGGCACTGCTTACAGTGTCAGCAGTGCATTTTTGTAAGGGGTGCACTGCCATGCTCAGGGGGTGCACATGCAACTGCATGCACCCCCTATGCATTGCCCCTGTTTAGAGTGCTTTCTGTGTGCTTAAAGCATAGTAGGCATAACTTTTGTACCTAGCCATAGGTCCTGCTTATGGCATACTATACACATACCACAAAGACAAAATGGTTTTAACAATTATAGTCATTATTAATCCTTCCTATTACATTATATTACATCAAATACATTTATCTATTTGTATAATGTGTGATCCTTTAAAATAAAGTGTCCAGCCTAAAGCCACTGAAATCAATGAGTGTCTTGTTATAATCTTAGTGTGATTTAGAAAAAGGCTTAAATGTATTTTGGAATCAAAGCAATTGAATCATAATTGTTGAGGTTCATTTATTACTATTATAGTTGAGCATAATCTGATTTATTACCACCCAGAAAATTCTGATACTTCAAAATTTCTTTTTATCCCAAATCAGGAAAAGTTGTTGTTTGAGAATGAAAATTCCAAATGCTTTCTTTCTGGAAATGTTGAAATGTTTAATTTTGCTTTGTTGAAATGACCTAGAAAGCCTTTTTTTGAGTCTTTCCAGTATTAAATTAATTTCATTTTGGCACACTGCCTCATGAGAAATACAGTTCTAGTGTCTAATGCCCGCTTTCTTCCCTGTGGTCTGGCTCCCATGACACACCAAGGCAAGTTTGGTCAGATGCTTAGGACGCATTGCCTTATGAATCATATAACTTTCCAGAGAATTTTGCCCATAGAAGAGTATATGCTGTGGAGTAGTAGGCTAAACTCTAAATCCCATATGGCAATGTGCTGATAGAGAAATGTGATTTCATATTCTTGACCATCTTTGATCACCCCTGTGAACCAGGATATGAGGCTCTAGTCTTTATTTTATGCTTAAATTATATAATTATTGATCAGGCTACCCTAAACAATTTTCTATTATTTTACATTTTATTCATATATAGATTTATTTAACAAACATAGGAAAAAATCAAGGGAAATATGGTGGATGTTGCCTCAGTATATAGTTAAAACTCATTCAAAATATATAGATATATTATATATCCTGGCTGCTAAGATAACCATGTTTGTATAGTGTAATGTTTCCATGAGTATTATGAGAACAAAAATACATCTTGCTGTAGTGTGTCATTAGGTTAAATCTGACATGGCAAGATTCCTCTCAGGGCTGAGTAAATTCTCAAAAAAGGCCTTGAATAATAAATCCAAAAAAATAAGCTCCATCTTGGGATTCTTCAGCTAGAAAAGGAAACAAAAGACTTGTCCCAGCAACCATTACATCCTGATAGTTACAGAACTGCTCTAAACAATTTTGCTATTAGCTAGCTAGAAAAATCCCTGAATATGAGAATTTGTTTTAGACACTTAAATCACTGTACAGTATTAGCACAGCAAATGTACACATACATTAGCAGACTTATCTCTCTGTATACAGCTTTGTTATGATCTTTTCCCCCTATTGTCTCATAAAATGGGTCTCATCATTTGCAAAGCATATTTGCACTTGTACTCATCCAAAGGCTGCTGCTCAGAGGAAACAGGTGCAACTGCCCTGGGAATTTTTTTCTGAAAAATATGAGAAACCTGATGCAATATATGAGTCAGGTAGAAATTGGACAGAAAGTTGGTGTATTATTTAAAGTGGCCATGTTAAGTAACTTGCATTAATTTGGTGTACAGTGAACATCCAAAATATGTGTAACTTGCATATGAAGTGAAGGAAAGGGTGTACTACCAAAAGCAGCAAATAACAGATTGCAAAATAATAATTGTGCTTCTGTAATCTCTCCCTATGCTTCCTGTATTAATGACTATATATTATTATGGTGGACTTATTAAACAGAGAGACAGACAGACAGCCTTTTTTAGACCTTTATTATACAAGTGTTCAAAACAAAAAAGATAAAAAGTATATGGACTATAAGGTAGATAGAGTGCTGGCTGGATTGTTGGGCTCAGTTGGTAGTTATCAATGGCTCAATGTCTTGCTGGCAGCCGGTATCAAGTGGAGTGCCCCAGAAGTCAGTCCTGGGGCCAAATTTGTTTAATATCTTAATTAATGTTCTGGAAGATAGGATAGATTGCACCCTCAGCAAGTTGGCGGATTACACCAAGCTGGAGGGTTTGGTAGATATACTGGAGGGTAGGGCTAGGATTTAGAGTGACCTAGACAAATTGAGCCAAAAAAAAAATCTCACGAGGTTCAAGAAGGACAAAGTCCTGCACTTAGGATGGAAGGATCCCATGCACTGCTACAGCCTGGTGACTAACTGGCTAAGCGGCAGGTCTGCAAAAAAGGACCTGGGGGTTACAGTGGACAATAAGATGAATATGAGTCAGCAGTGTGCTCTTGTTGCCAAAAAGGTTAGCAGCATATTGGGCTACACTAGTAAAAGCATTGCCTGCAGATCGTGGGAAGTAATGATTCCCCTCTATTTAGCACTGGTGAGGCAACATCTGGAGTACTTTGTCCAGTTTTGTTCCCTCCCTCCGCACCCCCCCCCACTAGTAATGGAAAGAAATAGACAAGTTGGAGAGAGTCCAGTGGAGAGTAACAAAGATGGTTTGGGGGCTGGGGCACATGACTTATGAGGAGAGGTTGAGGGAACTGGGTTTATTTAGTTTGGAAAAGAGAAAACTGAGGCAGGATTTGATAGCAGCCTTTGACTACTTGAAGGGTGGTACCAAAGAGGATGGAGCTAGGCTGTTCTCAATGGTGAAAGATGACAGAACAAGGAACAATGGTCTCAAGTTGCAGCAAGGTGGGATTTAGGTTGAATATTAGGAAAATTTTCTCACTAGGAGGGTGGTGATACACTGGAACAGGTTACCTAGAGAGGTTGTGGAATCTCCATTCTTGGAGGTTTTTAAGGCCTGGCTTGACAAAGGCCCAGATGGAATGATCTAGTTGGGAGTGGTCCTGCTCTAAGCAGGGGGTTGGACTAGATGACTTCTTAAAGTCCCTTCCAAACCTAACTTTCTATGATTCTATATCTGGCCCCACAATGCCTGGGTGAGAAAATCCAAATTTGAATCTAACACTTCCCTATTTGCACAGGCCTACTGCCTGATCTAACAGAACATGTGCATATGTTCAGAGCACAGCCCTGTACCTGGGAAACCCCAGATGCTCATCCCCAGGCCTGGGGCTGTGCTTTTCTTACTCCTGATCCACAACCCTGACTGGGGTATTTTTAGTTCTTCAACCTCCTGCCCTCAGAAGGACAACCCCCCACCACCACTTTGGATTCTTCTGCTGGATCCTGATTAATCATATCCTTGTCTTGGATCTACTGGCCTTTTTTCACTGACTTTCTCTATCACGTTGGCTTGATCCTTGGGTTAATATTCTAAAATCTGCACAAATACCTGGCTTTGACAATGGTTATTTGCACCTTTGTATACCTCTACCCATCTATAATTGATCAATGCTCTGGTCAGTTCTTCAATATACCCACTTGCTCTGTTGGTGCCCAAGGCAGATAATCAGAGATCCTGGTTTTCTCTGATTTAGAAAAAAAAAAATCCCAATTTTTAGTTAAAAAAAAAAGTGAACCCAAATCCACACTTTTCCATGATTAAAATGAAACACCACTATATATCTAGATCTATATTTATATCTATATCTATATTGGAGAGATATCTATATCTATTAAAACTGTGTGAAGTTTTGGTTCCTGATTCAATTCAGTGAAATTTCATCCTGATTCAGTGGCTTGATTTTGAATCAACCAGAGGACCCTTTAATCTCTCTAAATCGAATTGGAATCCTCCAAATCAATTCAGAGAGATTTGGAAAGATTTGGGGATTCGGACATAGACATAGCTTTAAATGTTTTTTTCTATATACCGCTAGGTAGCAGGCGGCTCATGAATGCTGTGATGCTAGGGCCCATAGTGTCTCACAGAAGCTTGGGGGCTCCTCAGCGCACTTGGCAGCAGACCTGAAAGTGGACCAGAAGCACTTCTGGTCCACTTGCAGGTCCACCAGAGAGCGCACTGGGCCCCCCCTCCCCCTGCACCCCAGGCTCTACAACTGGTGCCTCCTGTGTCTGGGGGGGCACCCGGGGTCCCCCCATAGCCAATCGCTGAATTGAGGGGGATATGGGGAGATATAGGTGGATCTGGAAGTAGATATAGATATAGTGGTATTTCATTTAAATCACAGAAAAATGTAGATTTGGGATTACTGTGTTTTAACCAAAATATGGGATTTTTTTTTTTTTTAAATCAGAGAAAACCAGAAGCCCTGCTGATAATGAAGCAGAGCACAGGTCTCCAAGCAGTCCTGAGCTGAATGTATCTATCAGGCCCTTCTGAGAGAGTATTCAGAACCCTTCTATCCAGTTTCTGGGGTTGGGTGCAGGTAAACAAGAAGCAAAAAAAAAAAAAAGGTTTGGCTTTTTTCTCAGGGTAGTTTCTGGGGTTGGGTGCAGGTAAACAAGAAGCAAAAAAAAAAAAAAGGTTTGGCTTATTTCTCAGGGATGGTCCTGGGCTTTGCCAAGGACATGATATAGGCATGACCTGAAAGCACAGGAGTGAAAGTCTCTCACCTTTCAGTTTTGTAGCCAGTATCTCTCCTCTTATGCCAGGAAGAGCAAATACAGGAATTGTTTTGCACCTCTTTGGGTTAGATCAGGCTCAGTGAATATACTGCAAGATTGCATCATGCTCATTGAATTTGGCATGGGATGGAACAGGCCTGGAACCACAAAATGTTCAAAACTTTGCTGAAAAACTTTATTAATATGTGTAAAGAATGTATGATGCTTATACCAGGGTGACAGAATAGCTCAATAAAACTGTTGTTGAGACTTTGGGGGAGGCAGGGGGAAGAAGAATCAAACTGAGAAAGATACCCATAATGGAGAAGTTCAGCTCAAATGACTGAAGTCTGACAAATGCATTAGAAAGTGTGCCTTACAGTGGAAAGAGTTAGGCAACTTTAATTATATTCATTGTTGACAATTACATCTGTAGTGGCTGTCAGAAGCAAATCTTAAAGAATAGAATTCCTATTCTTTTAGCATTCATATATTCCTTCATTTAATGACTTTTAGTTTTTGAGGGAAGGAAAAATGTTTATATGCAGCGTGTTCTTTAACTGAACAAAATTCATCTGATCCTGCTCTCTGTTACATAAGTTGTTATAAAAAAACATCAGAGCTAGTCAAATAAGAATAGCAGAAAACTAAGAACAGAACAGTTATTTTCAGTAACTAAATAAATGTCTTTCTAATGCCTTTTATCATTAGAAGCAGTAAGAAAAATTACATTTTTTTTTCAAACCAGTTGGATAATCATAGAAAATTAGTATCAATAATATTTTAATCTATGTAGGTTTTTCTTTTGTAGGTTTTCTTTCTGAACATGTTTTTTTCTGTATGATGTTATTTCATTGTTATATGAAAAAATGAAATGTCTATCATTGTTGCCAATAATGGCCGTGATTCAATACATTCACTGTAATTTGAAAACTTGAATCCATGTTAATCAGGATTATTGTATTTTATCTACCTTCTATTCATTTAGCTTTTCCCGAATGTTCTAATTTCTATTTTGCAAATAAAATTAAAGCTTTGTTCATCACATTTCACCTAAATCCTTTTTTTGTAAGTCTTCTTAACTCTCAACTGTGTTATGAATAAATAGTTTTGGGGATATTAAAATACAGACAGAAAGGAGATTCTTACTGTAACAGGCAGCCAGAGATTCCTGTTACTAAAAAAGGGGAAGACAGTCTGCTAGCCTACTGGGTAGGCAGGTAAGCAGGAGAGACAAGAGTTGCAGGCACCAGATCTAAGCTGCAATAGGAAAAAAAAAAAATCAAGCTGACCATCAGCCTTAAAGGTGAACACTTGTGCAGCCTAGCGAGTTACCTGACTCAGATGAAGCAGCACACCAGGTGGATAGGCTTTGGCGGCAGGGGGAGTGTCTCCCAGGGAGTCAAGCTCGCCAGATAGTGGCTGCCCAAAAAACCCCTTGCAGGCACTGAAGAACTTCAATGGCAAAGCGGTGAGAACCCGGGAGATGACAGCTGCTCCAGTATATGTTTACCCAGCACAGGGATGTTTTGTTAAAGTGACACTTTATGTTCCAGTTTAAAATGGTGGACCAGGTATAGCTGTAGGGAGGAGGCCACAGGGGTGCCTGAGAGGCAGTCTATTGAGCCCTGCCAGGGCTGGGCACAAGGCAAGCAGATGGAAGCCAAGAGGACTAAAGCCCAGTGCTGTAACAAAGAAGTTTGATGCCCAGAGCAAAGCCCACAGTAGCATCCCTCCCTCAACCCCAGGCACAGATCTGGGGGGCACCCCCACCTCCATGCTTGCCCAGGAGTGCAAGCAGTGGCAGAAGCCACGCTTTCCCTGTCCCCATGCCTCCCTCCCCCCCATGAGCCTTTCATGGCTCTGCCCTGAGCCCCGCTCCAGCTGGACAGTGCCTGTTGGTGCCTCTTCACTTTGGTGCCTGGGGCAGTTGCCCCGGCCCCCCATACCCCCTTGCTACAGCAGTGCTAAAGCCTGAGTCAGGAAATACAATATAGAAGTGGCCTGAGGCTGGGAGGGCCAGGGTCAAAGTCTGAGAAGGATGAGAGCAAGAGAGGAGCCTAAAAAAAGCAAGAGCTGGAAACTGAAGCTCAAGAAGGGTGATAGCAAAGGACTGAAGCTTGAGATGGGCAACAGCGAGATAAGAGAGCCTGTAGGGGTCAAGACCCAGAATAGAAGGCCAGGGTCAGGACCCAGAAGGTGAGGCCCAGAACTGTAGGCCTTGTACTAAAGGGTTCACATAGAAAAAAGGGGTCAAAGCCAGGAAGGCTTAATTCCCAACAAAGGCTTTGAGGCTTGAGGGCCAAAAATTGTACTGGGGCAAGTGGCCCTGCCAAGGTGATAATTGGTAACATCTGCAAGACATAGGCATAACTGTAAGGGGGTATCTGGAGGCCATGAATACAGCCCGGAAGGCATCTGGTGTTCAAAAGCACACATAACCAGAAAGGGCCATGGCAGATTGGACAAAGAGCAGCTGGGCAGTAGACTGGCTTCCCTCTCAGCATTAGGTAACCTCCCAACCTTTTCTTGTTTGAAACAACATCAGGGCTGAGAAGCAAGTAGGTGGGAATGGAGACGGCAAGAGTCCTGTGCCCCCATGAGAGTGCTACAGTGCTACTCAATGTCAGCCCTGACAACGCCCCCTTTGTTATATAAAGTACTTTTCACATCTTTTCCCTCATTAATATGAATTCAAATTCAAAATGAATACAGTTTGTAAGTCAGAAGTCATCAGACACCCTGAATATAATTTTATTTTAACTATAAAAAAAACTGGAAAATAATCTTGATGAGGGCTTGGTGTTAAGTGATTCAGACTGCTGAAAAGAAAGCACTTTCCACCCTCCCCCCCACCTTAAATTACAATGAAATGTGTTTCTTAATAGTTAGTGAATCCTTGAACTGTTTTGTTTTATGTTTAAACTAAAATGTACGCAAGAATTTCCTTGATGTGTTGCCCCCCTACATAATGAAGAAGCTAGTAGATGTGAGCTTACTAAGAAGAGGAAAATACAGCTTTAATTTTGATTTACCATAAACTCATTTTATGTCAAGCAGAATATACTATGAACTCTCTAGAAGTCTCTGTAATCAAGAGTATTATGTGAATTATTAAAGGTAAGCTTCATTAGGAGCAAGACCCTCCTTCATAGGTCAGCATATAATCAATTGTTTATACATTAGCTATCAAGTATCTCCCATGGTATCAGTAAATATTTATTACTGAGATGTGAAGAAAACATTTTTTATGAATTCTACATTATTGTTTAAAGTAGATATGGTAGAGGTGTGGAGGAGAAGCAGAAGAAAGTAGCTTTTAAAGATTCTTGTGTGTTTCCACTTTCAATATTTTTAAAAATAGGTATATTTGCAATCTTATTACATTTTAATTATCCCTCAACTGTTTCATTCACAGTTTAGTTCTCACTTTTACTTTCTGACATCTTTCTTTCACATCTTTCTCAGTCTGAGAATTAATTTATTTTTAAGTGAGAAGCACTATAAACCCATAAATTATCTTAATCTTGATGTTTCCAAAAAGGACCAGCAATTAAGTATCTTTTGTTCTTTCCAATACATGACAAGAATGTATTGTCTTGTCAAGAACACATATAAGGGTCTTTTTAAAGTGGTCTTTTGTGTGTAAGAGAGATGGAGAGAGTTGGAGCTTTCAAGATATGAAGGAAGTTAAACATTCGCTGCCACCAAAAAGAGTACTTTTTTCTCAAGGGCATTTGTGTAACTTAACATGCAGATATCAAAAAGCAAAACCCCTAACTTCAGTCACGATATATTGTCCTCTTTCTTCCAATAGGGGAAAAAAGGCCTGGTTGACAGAAACTTACTGGTTAAGTCATATATACCTTGATCAACACTTCAAGGTTCTCTCAGGAAAACAGTCTTTGGCACCAGAAGGTTGTAAGCACAGTACTGAACAATGATAGAAACATTAGAGTTAGATGATTATCTAGTCCAACTGTCTGCTCCACATAGGATCATCATGTCTGAATCATTTCCAGAGAAATGTTTATCTCACCTAAGCTTAAAATCTTCTGAGGATGGAGATGTCACTACCTCTCTAGGTAATTTATTCAAATGCTTAATTGCCTTCATAGTTGGAAAATGAAAATTCCCTTGTTGCAATTTAAATTATTACTACTTTTCCTGTCCTTTGAGGCTACAGAGAATGGTTTATCAACATCCTCTTTAGAATCACCCTTTACATTTTGAAGAATGTTAGTAACCCTCACTCCCATGTAGAATCCTTTTCTTTCCTTTCATATCTTTGTATCTCAATTGGTGCCTTAGCTTTCCCAAGTTTTTCCTTGCATACCCACATTACCTCTTATACTCCTCCTTAGTACTTTGGCCAACCATCTATTTTTTTTCTAAGGATATGTTATATTTATGCTGTAATTAACACATTAATCACTTCATACATGGAGAGAAGTCTTTACATACACCCAATTTAAGGTGCTATAAAATGGGAAATGAGCCAAAAAAAAGTTGCACATATAATGAAGAACATTTTTATGGCTGGTTTATTTGTCACCTTAAAACTGAATGTGTGGCTGGGGCCAATAATGAGCTGATTTTCGTCCCTGGCCATCCCGGCGGGTGTAGAGGCAGCTGAAGGACTCTCTGCACTAGGGGCTTTAAACCCCATACCTGGAAATTCTGTCCAGGCTGCTGGAGGCTCCTGAGTGAGGGAAGTCAAAGGGTTTCCCCAACCAGGGTCTTTAAATCCCATACCCAACAGTCTGGCCAGACAGCCCTAGGTGAACTGGACCTGGAGTGTCTAATGTTGGGGCCAACAACCAGTTGATTATCTGCTCCAGTCCTTGGATAGCCCTAGGTTTCAAACCAGACCCAGGACTGTGGGGCCAGGAATGACAGTTAGCAAAACATTGGCTCCATGTGTAGGGCTTTGAATTTACCAGTGCAGGGGGAGCCCAGGACAATAATCCAGGATTATAATTCTAATCCTAGCATCCACCTAGGATGCCAAATAGGTATGGCAGGACTGGGATTTGATCCCTATCCCCAAAACTGCACCTCCTGACATTCACACATGGCATAGCAGGAGGCATGATTATTGGGAGCAGGGATCAGATCCCATGACACCATTAAATAAATGTGTGCTGAGGACCTAATATTCCTTTTTTAAATTTAAATTCATTTAAGAGTTTGCTGTTTAGCCAGGGTGATCTCTTTCTCCATTTCAGATTTTACAGCATAGGGTAATCTTAGATTACAGATCAGGAAAAGTAGTCGTGAGCTTTCAGAAGTTCTGATCATCCCATATCTACCTATGACTCCACTGGTCAGCATTAAATCTCCTGTGCCAAGAAATGAAGCTCAACCTTATAGATGTGGTCTATACATCAACCCTTAACAATTTTTCCTCTATGTCTGTTTAGCATTGGTGCTTCTCATTCTGAAACAGTCATTGCATAAATAACCACAATACCTCAAAGACGACATAAGTACCTCATTTGTTGTTATATATTTATCGTGAGAAGTATTATATAATTGTAACACTAATTGGAGGGACAGTGAAGAAAGATTGGCTTCAGTAGGGAGGCCACCTTAATTTGCATCACTGTTAATTTCATTTTGAGGATTTTTTTCTTCTCTGTCAGCTACTTAGCTGGAAAATAAACATATTGTTTAGTATTAATACTGATAAAGCTTTATACTTTGGAGGCATGATAGCTTTACAAGAATTTTGTCTATTCATATTATTTCTGGAGTTTATAAGACTGTTGGTTTTTATTATGTGGTTTAATTAGCCTGATAATTAGATCAACTTAATACATTGATATTAATCCACTTTCTACTTTATTTTAATTTGCTTTGTTTACATGTATTTTGTTTTTTCTTATTTAGTCAATTAAGTTAATACAATATACAAAGACTATTCCCTAGAGTATATAAAAGGTAACTTCTATGACACATTTTATTGTGGTTTATATGCTGGTTCCTGAAGTTCTCCAATAATTGATGCCCGAATTGAAATATCTTTGGGCTTTGAAATAAAGATAAATTATGTATTTTTTTTCTTTCTATAAGCAGTACCAGTTTCAGAACTTCAGAGAATCTAGTATTGTGGATAAGAGCTGGAAGAACTTAAAGACTGTTCATTTAACTACTACTCCCTATAATACTTCAACACCAAGGTGCTAAAATCTGTGTTTGCGTGTAAAGTTTCCTTTATGTTGGATTTATATGGTGTGTTTTCTTATCTTAGGGCACATCTACACATCACCATAGTGATGTAGCATCCGTGCTTATCTATACTTGACCAGCAGCTACTTCACCATAGTGGCATGCTCCTCCATTATACTACTTCCAAAAGGAAGTGCTAAAGCATAACGCAGTAACAACATTGCCGTAGGGCAACATTTGGACAGGCCCCAACTGTATCAGTTCTTCTAAAGTCTAACGACTGCTATGCTAGCAGTATAACACACATGATATGTATAATGGCATAAACATGTATTGCATGGAAAAGGTTGTTTTCACTGAGCTTGGGTTTCAGGACTTGTCAGAGCCACTTGTATTGCAACATTATTTTCTTTTCAGATTGTAATGTTGCTAATAAGTATTATGTTCTAAAATGCCAAGGTGTTGAAAATAATAATAATTATTTTTCTTATCTTTATTGATTACAGTATCACATAGTTACTAGCCCTTATACTCAATGAAAATTTGATGTTCAATCAAATGCCAGCAAAGTGGATTTCATAAAGTTACATTTTATGTTATGATATCTCTGACTTGTCTGCTTCCTACAGTGCTCAGAGGAGTGTTGGGATTAGCAAGTCTGGTCAATTATTTGGAGTTGGTGGAAGATTTTTTTGAATAGAGCTATGAAGCAGTCAGGAGACTAAAGCATCTGACAGCCTGATTAAGGTTATATAGGAGTGTTTCCAGCTCAGTCAAAAAGAATCTAAAAACAGGAGATAAAGAAGAAAGTCTAAGTGATGGAGGTCTAACAAAGGCCAGGAGGTATATTTCCTGGGCTGCAGCACACTTTAGTCACAGGAAATTACTTAAGACATTTTGTTTTTAAACAATAAAAATCTCAGAATATGATGTAAAAATGTACTTGTGTGGCATTCATTTCTTCTTGGATTGGTGAAATTCTATAAAATGTACTAATGACTTCATTTTTAATTAAATATTGATATAATGTATTTAACTGGACTAAGATTTTTTGGGGAAAAAAACCCCTCTCTTATTGTCCAAATGTACACATGATACAATGAGGTCCTAGTTGTGACTGAAGCATTATAGTGACAAAATAGTATAATTCCCCAAGGGAAAAAAATAAAAATAACATTGGAAATGGAATTCGAGTCTCCTCACTCCCACCCCTAAAACAATAAAAACAAAATGCATTTGTGATAAAAACATATCAGTACTTACCATCAGAAGCCAAGCTAGATTGCTTGCACCAGAAAGCTAATTATGAAATAGTGAAGAGTACATACACACAATTCAGGAATTAAGTTAGAAAGATAATAGGATCATCCAATTTTTGCCATTCACATCATCCATCATTTCAAGAAGGAAATGCTGGTTTGAGAAAAAAAAAACAAAACAAAAAACAAACCTATATTTTCACCTGATGCATTCTACAGCTGGCTGGACAAAATATTAGAGTCTTTTGAGATTGCCCTCTCATGCCACACACATACATCATGCTGTTGATATTCTCAGCATGGTTTTCCCTCTCTTCTTTATCCTTCTTTCCCTTTTTCAGATGTGCACGAGTCTGAATGAAGTATCTTGCTTATATAGAGGAATGAGTATATTTCATTTACAATACGACTTTTGATCAGAGTCATCTCAAAGTGTATGGAAAGTTGTATTCCTGAGAAATTATACAACAGTTAGAGGGCATGAGTTTCCTTTAGGGTTTATTTACAATAGAAAAGCTTATTGTAAAAACACCTATTAACCAACATCATAAATAGGTTAGTAATCAGTGGAGGCAAAGACTGCTATTAACTGCCTTCTAACATATAACTTCTATTCCAAGAAAATGGAATAGAAACTTATTAGAAAATGGACATCCTGTTACAAGATATTCTTGTTTCAAACTAAATGGAAATTGGAAGTCATTTCAAAATTTGTCATGTAACAAAAAAAAACAACCATACTGTAGCATTTAATTTGTGTATTTATAATATGAAATAACTTCAAAATTATAATATATAATGGTAAAGGATAATAAAATGAAATAATTGAAATAACTCATTTTTTCTTTATTGACATGCAATTGTTCTACAAAAATGAGAAAAAACATTATTTAACATTTTTATATTGTGAATTTAATCACATTTTGATATGTTTTGATTTTGATATAATTACATTTGCCAGTGGTAAATTGTAATGTTTATTTTAAAACTACAAAAAGGCTCTTCTTGTTATAATAGGCAAAGTTTCAGTTTTGTGTCCCAGCGCTGGCAGGACTCTAAGGCTGTTAGATGTTACCTTTCCCATGTTAAGTGTTCTTAGGACAGAAATATTCATGCATTAATGCAGGAAAAGATGAGCTAACCTCTGAGCATCTGAAAGTTACACCTCCTCGGGGAAGGATTATCTCTAGCTGGTATCAGGCAACCTATGGTGCAGTAATGTCAGTCTGCTCCAGATTAGATTAGATTAATAGATCTGCAAAAAAAATAAATAAATTAAATAAAATAATCACTGCCCATAAAATTGCTAATCTTTGACCAGTCAAAATATATTCAGTCAATTGACAATATTTGACTAGTCAATTGACTAGGTTACCAACCCTAATATTTATTTGTGTATAGACCTTAGAGAAGTATTAAGCTACTTTAGCTATTTGAAATAAATTTGCCATGTGATCAAGGTAAAAAATGTCAGTGTGTGAACATGGTAGCTTAGTGCTCAGTACTTCTCTTTTTACCTGTTATCTAAATCCCTACCACAATAAGCTGCATTATATTCTATAGTGTATGCTAAGGAACAGTTACTCCACTAATGAATTACACACACTTTAATATCTAAATGCTGTATTTAATTGAAAAGGTAACAGTATTTATATAGTTAATGTGTGTTTATAATAATAACCATAATGGTAATAATGTATAATATTAATATGAAATAAGTTAGTATAATTATACATTTTACACATGGGGAAAACAGAGGCAGTGCAGAAGCAGGGAGCAGACCAGAAATGCTAAGGTCAAAACCGAGCTCAAACTGGCTACAGAAATCAAGGACAATAAAACATTGAAAGAGAAATAAGGGCAACATTGGACTACTGCTGGACCAAATGGGGCAGCTGACATCCGACACCCAGGAGAAAGATAATCTCCTTAATAATTCATTTGCTTTGGTTTTTCACCAGCCCAAGGGGATCACCCTGCTTGACAGGACACAGGATTATGAGGGTATAGGTGACCACATGCCTACATTTGGTGAAGACCTTGTGAGGGAACACCTTGAGAGGCTGGACATACATAAGTCAGTGGGTCCTTATGAAATGTACCCAAGAGTGCTAACCAATAGCACAATCAATGGCAAGGATATTTGAGAACTCATGGTGCTCTGGAGAGGTTCCTGAAGATTGGAAGAGTGCCAGTGTGGTGCCTATCTTCGAGGAAGGAAGGAAGATTCAGAGAACTACAGGCCAATTAGTTTGATGTCAATCCCTGGAAAGATCATGGAAAAAAATATTAAAGAATCCTTCAGCAATAGGCTAACAGAAGGCACCATTCTGAGAGACAGCCAAACAGCTATATTATGGGTAGGTTGTGCCTGACCAACCTCATCTCCTTTTATGACCAAGTAACACATTGTCTGGGCAGGGGAGGAGATGCTGATATCATTTACTTGGATTTCAGAAAAGCCTTTGATTTGGTCTCCCATGAGGTCCTCATGACAAAATTGGAGAACTGCAGCCTTAACAACCTTATGGTCCTGTGGCTGGGGAACTGGCTACATGGTCAGACCCAGAGAGGGATAGTTGATGGAACTGAGTTAACATGGTGCATGGTGACCAGTGGCATCCCTCAGGGTTAAGTACTCAGAGTAGTACTGTTTAACATATTCATAAAAACCCTGGATTTGGGTGTCAGAAACAGACTAGCTAGTTTTTCAGATGACACCAAATTATGGGGAAGTGCAGTCACATTAGAGGATAGGTTGGGGATTCAGGCTGACTTAGATAGGCTCACAAAATGGGTGGATCAAAACCTGATGACTTTCAATATAGAGAAATGTGAAGTGCTCCACCTCAGGAGAAAGAACCCTCATCAAACTTATAGACTTGGCATTACTACACTCACTAGCACTATGATTGAAGGAGACTTGGGGGTCATGACTGACCGTGAGATGATTATGAGCCACCAATGTGATGCCACAGCTGGAAAAACAAATAAAACCCTGTCTTGCATCTACCCATGCATCGCAACCAAGACCCAAGATATCATACTCCCACTTTATTCAACCTTGGTGAGACTGCAGCTGGAGTATTGTGTCCAGTTCTGGGATCCACACTTTAGGAAGGACATGAAAAAGCTTGAGTGTCCAGAAGAGAGCCATCTGCTTGATCTGAGGTCAAGAGAGCAAGCTTATGTGGAGAGGCTGAGAGGCATGGAACTCTTCAGCTTAGAAAAGAGTAGGCTCAGGAGAGACTTGGTGGCAGCCTGTAAGTATATCAGGGGTGTGCATCAGGGGTTGGACCTGATGATCTCATGAGGTCCTTTCCAGCTGTAATGTCCATGAAATCTATGAAGTAAAGTATTTTTTCCAGAGCCATCCAACAAGTCAATGGCAAACCAAGACTAGAGCTCAATTTTTTGGCAAAATGTGAGTGTATGGTGCAGGCAGTGTCATGCAATATTTCCCCATGCTAGCTCTATTTCACATAGTTTAAGAACTTGAAATGTTATGAATGCTTTGGTGTGCAACTCCTCCCAAGAAGCAGGAGTTATTAGCCTGGGTGTGGCAACATATTAAGGTGGTAATATTATTTCTGTTTTCTGAGCTAATATCCATAGAACAACCTCAGGGTATTTTTGCAGCCAGGCAGGTAGGAAATGAAAAGTTCACAGTTCAATGTGTCCTATGTATTACAGCCCTCACTACTAGAATAGATTGCCTTATTTCTAAGTGTGTTATGGAAAGAGCTTAATTGGTAAGAAAAACCTTAATGTCGTTATAGTAGTAATAGTAATGGAAAAGAACTCTGTTTATATAAAGTACAAATCCCACAGTAGCCAGTAGGGTTGTGGATGTCCTCATAGGAAACAAAACCTGGGACATTCAGTTCAACCCCCCCCCCCCCCCCCAAACCAGTGGGACCTTACTTCTCCATTTCTTTTCCAGCTAACAGTTTTGCTGAGAAAGGTAGCTGAAAGACAATGAGCACATCAGGCTACAAAGATCTGTATTCTTCTGAACAATTCCAAGGATATATTGTTCAATGACCAAAATTTGGTCAAATTTTGAGTAGGGAACTGAGTTGTGTTCCTCAAAGTTAAATTTTAGTTCTATAGCAGTTATTACAAATATTGAAACAATGGAATTAGTTCACAGTAATATTCTTGTCCCTTCTTTCCTGCAGCAGAAAGAGTGTGT
>NW_005842495.1:153895-167211 GCF_000455745.1 Alligator sinensis | reverse complement strand
GTGTAGATCTTAAAGGCTATAGGGTAGACTTCAATAACTTTGGGCTTAAGTACTTTTTCTCCTATGTGAGTGCACGTATGAAGTACCATAGACTGGAAGTAAAACAATGAGAAAAAAAAAAAAAAGTAATTTCAAGACACATTATTATGTTGTTTAAATTGTTCTTTCTTCATTAGTCAACTACAAGTTTTCTATAAAAGTCCTCTTCTGTAAAGGATGCACTTAGCTAAAAAGTGGTAGGAAGCCAAGAGGGATTTTGAAGGTGGCAGCAAGGGATATTGTTCTGGCTATGGATTGGGGTGAGAATCTTGAAGGTGGAACATATAAAGAGTGGTCAGAGAACAGAGACATTCTTGCTGCCTAATGCCATTATAAGGCTTCTGTGCTGACCGCATATTGAGCCACAGTGGAGCCTCATTGCTGTGTTTAGCCATACAACATATTGTACCCCAGATCATAAGTGTCAGTCAGCCCACAATATCAAGGATACCTAAACAATTCCTAGAGAACCTCAACATATATATCTTACAGGGTTTATTATAGTTACTACTAACTCTGGGGCACTAAGGAGGACTATGCAAGAGTTAGATTTCCCACAAGTACTCAGTTCTGTCAAGTTCAAAAACCTAAGATAGATCCCCTTATATTTATTAAGTCAAAGAACATATGACTTGACTTCGGCTTTGACTTCTGGCTTACCTTGATTTCAGTTTAGGCTCCCAGCTTACCTAGAACTCTGGTCTTGTTTCCCCGACTCCCCATGAACTCAGTTTCTAGACTTCTCCTAGTTACCTAGACAATTTTTCTGACTGCCCAGGGTCCAGTCCTTAACAGCACTAATATCAATGAGATTATTTGAGACCCTTAAATTTGAATTGTTCCACCTATTGTGTTGCCAATGTCTCCTTCTATCTGATTAGTATAGATCATGACAAATATTTTCCAAGTATAGCCATATAACATAGAATTCATCAGCCTGCATGGATTGACATTGGGGGTAAGAGATGGAGAAAGCAAAGGAAAAAAAGATGACAAGAAAGAAAGACAGAAACTGTCATGAAGAGGAGGAAGGTACTAGGAAGTGCAGAGGTTGTTACCCAGAAATTACCTTCCATCTCATGCAATGCGGCTTCTTAGACAGATTTCTCATCAGCAGTGTTCCTTCTCACTGAATAAGGTAGGATCTGAAAAAAAGTGACCAGATGTTTTTTAACTTAGAAAAGATGATTTGAACCTTTTCCCTTATAGTATCTGGTAACCCAACACTTGTGAAAATAGTGCAAGATGGACTTTTTTGGTGGCTGTTGATCAATCACCAGACTGAACTCCATTCTAATCATGTTCTAGTCCACCCTCAATATATACCCATTATGCTTGTTTAGCTAGTAGAATCATAATTGTGCTTATTTGGGGCAGATTTATAGCCTTTCTGTTCTTTCCAGTGATACACAAACATTGGTGTAAGGGCCAGGATCTGGCTTGTAGTGTGTAAAAACATGTGACAGTTGACATAATAGTTTTAGACAAAGATTTCCAAAAATCATGAGGACAAATTTGCAGGGTTTTTGGTTGTAGGCGTGTTGGTCTAAGGACATAGCAGGCAAGCTTCTTTGGATAGATGTGATATCTTTTATTAGATTAACTGTGTACTTGGCAAAAAAGTTCTTTGAAAGCTTTCAGGCACAAGCACCATTCTTCAGGCATAGGGAGGCTCTGCTGTTCTGAGATCTCCAAGGAATTAAAGAAACTAAAAGTATGACAGGATGTCAGTGAAAATGTAAATAGGTGGAAATTAGGAAGACAAGGGGTAGGGAAAAGAGGGGGTAAAGCAAGGGGGAACTAATGACAAAGATGAATAAGGGAGACTCTATTGTGGTTCAGCTCTCCAAGGTAGAAAAGTGGCTGTCTGTGGGGAAAAAAAAAAAAAAAAAAGCTGGAAATTAGGAAGACAAAGGGTAAAAAAGGAGGAGCCTGGGGTGGGGGGGGGGGGAAAGAAGAGTGGAAATGGGAAGGTCAGGCAGGTTCCTGGCCAATCAGATGTCAGGTAGGTTGTAATGTGTGTCATAAATCCAATGTCTATATTGAGTCCATGATTTTTTGTATCTAGCAGATGTATGAATTGAAGTTTGTGGGCTCATCTACACAAGGTATTTTGTAAGTTCCCTTTGAAGATTAGAGCTGAGAGATGAGAAGTGGGCACCCACAAGTAATTGGATATATTTGTTATTTTAGATATTTTGAGGAAAAGTTTCAGCAGTTAATTAAGTTCTCTTATTTTCAAAAGTTTGAAAAACTGGAAACCATTGAATGCCCTGTAAATTTTAAAAATTGAATACTCAGATGTCTAAATTTAGGCTTTTTTTTTAAAAAAAAAAAAAAAAAAAAAAAACACAAATATTAGTTCCTGTTTCTAGGAAGAAAGAGAGACATTATTTTTCTTAATATTGATTTAATTCTTCTTCCACTGAAAGTAATTGACTTCAATTGAAGCAGTTAGGTCAATGATAATGTGCAGAAAAGTGTTACTTTCAAAAGCACTCCTTTTCTGCAATATAGTGCAAAAAGAAATGCATTTCTTCACCAAGAAAGCTCCATATGGTCCATAATTTTTTTTGTGTGTGTATATATATATATATATATATATATATATATATATATATATATATATATATATATATATATATATATATATATATATATATATATATATATATATATATATATATATATATATATATATATATATATATATATATATATATATATATATATATATATATATATATATATATATATATATATATATATATATATATATATATATATATATATATATATATATATATATATATATATATATATATATATATATATATATATATATATATATATATATATATATATATATATATATATATATATATATATATATATATATATATATATATATATATATATATATATATATATATATATATATATATATATATATATATATATATATATATATATATATATATATATATATATATATATATATATATATATATATATATATATATATATATATATATATATATATATATATATATATATATATATATATATATATATATATATATATATATATATATATATATATAATAAAAATAAAAAACACTAATGTTTCCAGATTGAGGGATTAATTTACTGGTCTAAAGTACTTGGGATTTTTCTGTCCCTATATGCTCTTGCATACTCTCTAGCAGTGGGAAGCCTTCAATTAGTAGACAAATGATGGCACATTATGTAAAACAGTTGCTATTTTTTTCTATTGATTTTCCCTTTGGCATTTAGACTGTAACTTGAAAATACAAATAAAGGGAATGCACTTAAAATTCAGCATTCAACTTTCTTTACTTTTCTGCTTTTTCTTGATTTAGTAAGAATAAGTGGCAGAAGATTCATTCACAAGACAGATTACATGCAACCCTTCTATTCATGTGAATGGGGACCATGAAGAGGCAACTTCCCCAATTCTTTGTTCAACTCAGAAATGATCCTCTCTCAAAAGATTAACTGACACTGGTCTTGGAGGTGGCACATAACTCAATGTTATCTTACAAAAGCAAGTTTTTGGAAAGATTAAAAGTATGTGGTGGAATGACCTTGATTCTACTGTCTACTCTGGAATAAGGAGCCTGCCAATGATACCATTACAAATATTCTCATGTGATATACATTGGCATAGCTCAATTGGGTTCACCAGGTGAGGCCTGGCCCTTAAAAGAACATTCACTGAATGGAGATATACTTATTAAAATAAATAAATAAGAATAAAAAGCATTTGGCTTACTTAAGGTTCAATAAAATTTAGTAAATTCTTTCCAAAATGCTTATATTTTTCTTCCCTAAGCCTTTTTGTTCCTGAACTTTAACAGTGTTATTACTAACATCATTAAAGTTAGTTTTCAGGTTTCATTCATAACATTAACTAATGATAAAAACAGTGAGATTTTAAAAATTAAATATTGTTTAATTTGACTGTTATTTCCGGTCTAACTGTACAGTATTTTTTGTAGGATATCCATGGAATCACCTGGTAATTTCAGGAAGGTTGTATTTAGTCGTGCTGTTATTTGGGTGTGTCTGCAGAGCATACCATGATGTCACATAAAAGTCCCACACTAACTCAAAACAAGGTTTGTTCCTTGGATTAGAAGCATGATGATTTGGCAGAGGTTTTTTACAACTGGATACCAAAACCGCAACTTTATTGTAGGACGTTTCAAGTTTCATAGAAGGATAAGGGAGCAAAGTGAAGCCTTACCTATGTTTATATTAGAGATAAGAAGTAGTTACTATGCATTCTTCAAATGGAAATGTCCTAGAGGATAAGCGTTAGGAAAAAATAATTTAAGGTATTAACAATTAGAGAATTCAAAATAATCCCTGACAAATTAAAACTTAATCAGGTCCAGGGAATAGAATTAGCTGAAGAAGTGGAACCATCAAGGAAAAATATAAAAGATTAACACTTAAAATGCCTGTACAATTATAGTGACTCAATAAAAAATGCTATGTCAGTTGAAAAGGAATCAAATTCCTGAGGTATGTTGGATCCTGGTGCCATAAATGCTTATTGGTTGCTTGGGCCCAGATTCTACTCTGCTTTTAAGATGTCCAAGTGTTGCTTAATTAGTAGACTCATCCTATTCCATGATATACAGCAAGCAATCACAAAGCTGTTAAGGCCCCTGCCCTAGCTACATATATTGTACAATATAAATAGTGCATTAAACTTAGATCAACCACACATACAAAGTAATTATTATGCCGTAAAAATACCCATCCAACTACACAAAGAACCAACAAACTACAAAGCTAGAGACTAATAATGTGTAACAACTTTATAATTAATTTCTATGAAGCTTTAATTTGAATATGTGGCAGGACCCTAACACATCTAGGTTTCCATTTTGGGAAAAGGTCCCTTGGCAATGAGACTTGGCCTATTGTCTGTGCTCAGAAGTAATCCAAAATGGACACTGAGCTGTCAACCTATAGCTAAACTCTGCTATGATCCGATTTCACACTCAATTCCTTAGTAGAGAAAAAACCTCCCTCCCTGTCCCAACTCATACACATCTTTTGCCCAATAGCCTAGTGATTAGAACTTTTGTTCAGCAAGTGGGATATATAAGGTTTAGTTCCCACTCACTGAGAGAGGGTTTCAAATAACATTCAATTCTCAGGGTTGTGCCCCGATTGGGGAGTAGGGCCTAGGCAGGGACGAGAACAACCTTTATTCTTCCTGCCTAAACTTACCTACTGGGTTAAAGAAATAGAATAGTCATGGGCCAAAATAGAAGCAAACAGGCCTGCATGCGAGCATAGAAGCCTGTCACTATAGCTTAGTGAAGTAGTTTTCACTAAGAGGGAAAAAACTGTACTTACTGCTACCTGCACTGCCTATATGTTTTTCAATAAATAATCACTGGATAAAACAAACAGATTTGGGCATAGGAATTAAAACTCAGAACTCAATCAATGGTGGGAAAAATGTAAGGTTGTAGAAGTGGAATAGGATTTGGGCCATAACTAGTAAATGCAAAGGTGATTTCCCAAGTGTATCTCAGGACCAGAATGTTAGTCCTCAGAACAGAAGACAGAAAGTAATAATAATAATAATAATAATAATAATAATGCTTAATGTTTGGAGATGCAGGAAGATGCAGAGCTGTAATACACACTTTGAGAGAGAAATTGAGACCTTACACAATACAGTAGAGTTTAATGATCAATCAGTGCTCACAGAAGTAATTTAGCTTCTGTCATTAATTAGTTTTTATATCAATCATGCAAAAAAGAACTAAGATCATTCATGCAGTGATGCAGTTATGACCAGGGATCCTGGTTTACTTTGATATATATTAAAATGTCTAAAAATTGGGTAAGTAACCCAAAAATCCACATTTTTTCCATGATTAAAATAAAACACCACTAATATATAGATCTATATAGTGGTGTATCATTTTGATCATGGAGACTGTGGATTTTGGGTTGCTTTTTTGAAATCTGAAAATTGGGGATTTTTTATTTATTTTTTTAAATCAGAGAAAAACAGGATCACTGGTTATGGCATTCAAACCTACACCAAGGAACACAGTCAGGTGTAAACTATAATAAAATCCAAAAGTAAAAAAAAAGAGAGAGAAAACAAAGTTACCAACTCTGGCAGAAGAGAAAGTGAAAATGTGTTAGAAAGTTGTTATAAGAACTAAAACTGAATAGCAAGAATTTTTTTAAATGGGAAACTAACAAAATACCAGCAATCCAGAAAATCCTGGATGCACATTTCAGGAAAGGTTCAGGACCCTGGAGAGGATAGTTGCCAAGATTTATATCCAGGATGAGGTCAAACCAAAATACCTCAGAGCAATATCAGTTCCTTAGGCCCTCGGAAAAAAATGAGACTAAGGTTGTGGACAAATGAACAGGTCAGAGTAAGTAAAAGTAGTTTCCACATATCATCCTTTGCCCTCTTCACTTACTTTCACTTTCTCTTATTGGGGTTAAGAAAATACACAATTGCTACAGAGAAGCTGCTGAGCAGTACTTCCCAGGTCTCTTTAAAAACTCACTGCAATTTGTTTGTCCACATCCTGAGCTACACAGCTTGGAAAAAAGATAAGACTGTAACAGGAGCAACATCAGGGTCACCGTGCTATCCCCTGTCACCTCCTTTATTGTGCCAAGCTTCTGACTCGTACCCTTCTATTCTCCCCTGCCACAACTTTGATGTATATGTGTTTTTACAGGGAGCCTACCTTTCTTCTACTTGGCCACAGCTCTCCTGCTTCAGGTGTTCCGTGTATCCAAGCCTTGTGGGCTACGCGTGGCTCCTTTCACCTCAATACCACACCCCAAGCCTCGCAGATGGAAAAGATGATGTTCTGTCTGGGTCTACACCCCCTCTGGCACTCAGGGCTTTCGTGGCCCTGTCTCTCTCCACACCTTTCACAGGGGCCTTCTCGGCAACGTGGCCCTCTCACAAGGCTCACCGTACCACTACCCCATCTTCTGGGGTTTCTCAGTCACCCCTCTCTGGAGCTGGGGTCTGTATACCCCAAACACTGTGCCCTCACTAGGGCTGGGGTCCTCACACTACCATGAGTCCCCTATGAGGCCTCCTCCATCCCCTTATAGCCTCACCCAAACCACCGGTGTAATCAATAACAAACATAAACAGTAACATAAACACCAGCCTCTTAGCAACAACCCGGCCTTGTGCAAAAAACTAAAACAAAAGCCACTAGCTATAACTATGCTCAGGCCTACCAGGTTTTATCCTACTGCAGTGACCAACACTGCTCTGGCATTCAGACTTCTCTCTTTTTCTGGCAGGGAAATTCTTCCTCCTTAGCTGCTGGTAGGAGGCTGCCTCTGGCATCCTGCCTGTGCTTTATATAGGGGCCAGGCCCTGCCCCTTCCTTCAGCTGGCTAGGCAGGTGTAAGCCATTAGCTCCCTTTGGTTGCCTCAGCAACCAGCACCTGAAGGGTTATCCCAGCACTTCTAGTAGCAGGCATCCTAGTGCCCTGCTACAGAGGCATCCGTTTAAAAGTGCAGGTTTATGAGTAGGCCAAACATACACTGACCGTGGTCAGAACAAACAAGACCATCCACATGTATGCAGGTTATAAGATATGGTAATCAAATTTCCATGGTAGACAAGTTCATATTCTACAGAGGGAGCTGGTGGTGATAGGTAGGTCAAGGGTTTAATAGGTTAGACTGGTCAGAGAAAAATCAGCAGAGATTTAAAGAGGATGGTAAGAATTTATAACTATAATAAACTTGCAATATCTTTGCTAGTATAAGAGCATGCAAAATATTATAACCTGGAATTTTCCAGGGAGCCGTGGAAAAAAAAACAAAACTGTTGAAATGTATCTCACATGTTAAATTGAGGATTTACACCATTCTCTTCACTATTGGACTTGATGCTGAACATCTGTCAACATTATAAAAATTAGTTCAAAGATTGGAGGCAGTGGAACTGTGTAAAATAAAGTAAACACAGTGGACTGTGTAAAATACTCTTTCATGAGACAACAAATCATGTACCTGTGCTATGGGATTGATGATGGGAGGATTCAGCCTGTGGCAGACAAGGTCACGGTAACAGAACAAGTCCCAATCCCTCAGAACACAACTGAGCCATGAGCACTCTTAGGTATGTTTATTTAATATCACAAGAGTCTCCCAAATGTATCAGCCTTTTCAGAATACTTGCATCATCTTCTGAAGACTCCGTGATATTGGAAAAAGAATTAAGTATCAGTTTTCCAGTGGTCTGAAAAAACAATAAGTATTTGGAACTCATTCATTTTGATCCAGGCAAAGACTCCTGTCATATAACTCTTCACCATTGGGTTAAAGGTAATTTTGTCGCATAACAGGAGGGATATTGGAAAACAGCAAATTAGAGATGTCTCCAGGTCAATGAGAAAAAACTAAAACTGGACAGGGTTGCATTTAGCTAGACAAAAACAGCTATCTATTCATTTTGCCATTCTGAAAGATCACAAACCATCTGGGAGCCTGTTCAGTGAAAATAAAGTTATGTTAGCCATTGTAGCTGCTTAACTATATTGCTGGATTTAACCTTAATCATAGATAGGTATAAAATGGACTTGGGCTAAGTAAAGACAGTCAAAAAGCCTGAGGCTGAATCAATTCAATTTTTGTATGTTAGTCTAAACTGCACAGATTGAACAGAGAAGCAAGTGAACAGAGAATTCACTTTCAATTCTGGAAATGCAGCCACGTGCCTGCAGTAGATCAGCCCAGAAAATGCCTCCCAACCTGATGGCCACTGCCAAAGGAAAGGAAGGGAAGCTGGGAGAGAAGCACCTTCCCCTTCCTCCCCCCACTCACTATTCAAGCAAGAGGGGAAGATGTGGCCAGGCCCTGGCTTGGTTGTTGAGTATAATGGTGGGAGTTTAAACCCCCACCATGGTCCACACTGACCCTGCTGAAGTGTGCCTGGATGGGGGAGGAAACCCCATCCAGGCTTTTCCCCTGCTAGAGTAGAGATGGCAGGGGGCATGGCCAGACTGTGGCCAAGGCTGGCACGCTGAAGTGGAGGAGGAAGAGGAGGGTTTAAAACCCCCTCCCTGGTCCACATAGGACCTCTGTGGGAGATGGGGGGAAAAACAGCCCCTCCCAGGTTTTTTCTGCACTTGAGCAGGGCTTGAGGGGATGCTTCTCCCCCACCAGGCAAACCCAGGACTGGGTCCAGAGCTGGGTTTCCTCCACCCCGTTCTCAGCCAGCCAGAGCAGTGATAGACCCCTGGAGCAGATAACATATCCCAGGGCTGCAAAGCATTGTGGGATGCTGGGGAACTGTGAGTTAACTTGAGCTGCAGGGGTTCTGGGACAGAAGTTCCATAAACTGGTTTGACCTAAATCAGTTCAGTTTGATACTACACTCAACCAGATTTATCTTATACCAGTTTCAGATATTTTGAAAGCAGTTCAGTGCACTGAACTACTGTTGTGTTACAGGTTTAAACCAGCTTCAGATCACTTAAACTGGTTTATGTGTAACTTTTGTCTCTAGACTATAAGGCCAGGCATCAGCAAACCAATGCTAAAACTGACTTTCAGTACCAGAACAACCTGGTTCTATGGAGCTTTCTGATGATATTGTGTTATCTATGCAACTCAATGCTATAAAGGCTAAAGAAAATCCTTTCCTGCTCCAGGTAGAGCAGCATATACTACAAGGGTGGAGAAAATGTGGAGAAGTGGAGAAGTTACTCTATTTCAGTCCAGGAGTATAAAACTAGCAGAGAAAATGGATGTTTACTATGGAAAGTAAAAGTTGGTATACCCTCACAATGGAATCAAGCCCTACTCTTTATATGAAGCATACCCTGGCATTTTTATATGATTTTTTTGGCCTGGGGTCTGCTATTGTCAATGAATAAAAGCTTGAAAAAAGTAGTGTCAAATGCAATGGCACTTCTCCCCTTGTACCTCTTCACCCAGGAAAATAACTGGGGTAATTTTGGTTCCTATAAATGTATACTTTGAGATGAACATAAGTATAAGCAGATGAACATAAAAATGGCTATCAGTGACTATGATAACCTAAATGAACTCCACTGTTACATAAAGAAAATTCAGACCATTGCCACACATATACTACTGGCACACTTATAGATGATGGACCAACATTTTACAAGCCTAAAGATATTTTAACTAATATTTCTAATAAACAAAGTTACCCATATTATCCATCTTGAAAAGGCCTAGCAGACCGATCTCTTAGAATTTTTGAAAGGGGATGAAAATGATGATTAATTGGAGCTTGGAAACATAGCTGGCCTAATTTATTTTAAAACACAGAACAGCTTCTCAAATTGTGACATACATGAGTTTGCTCCATATTTTAATGGGAAGGAAAATACAAACTCTTTTGAGTATAATCTATCTCAATATAGAAAAGGAAGGTTAAGGAAACGAACTTTTCAAAAAACATACCCATGAATATTATGCCCAAGAAAAAGTGTCTTGAATCCAAAGCCTCAACTACAAGATTCATGGGGCCAGAAGAAGAGTAAGCCAAAGGGAGCCAGACTTTATAGTTGAATAATAAAGCTGTTCCCCTGGGAAGTGGAAATCCTGGGTACTGCCACCACACTATTTCTGCATTTTATCCAATAAATCCTTAATGCAAAATTCATAAATAGTAGGGCTCAGCGACATTTCAATATGTGTTTCATTTCGAAGCTGTTTTGACAAGTTTTGAGCTTGAAACAGTGAAATTGAAATAAAATTAAAGGCTTCGAAAAAGCTTTGAAACAAAATGAGGGCACTCAAAACATTTCAAAAGTTTCAAAACATTTCAAATTTTGAGGCCTGGCTTGCTTGCAGCTAAACAGAAACAAAGGAGAGGGAGGGGAAAGTAGGGGGAAGGACTGCTCTCATATTGACATCTGGCTCCTGGTTTGATTCCCCAGCTCTCTGATCAATACCCTCAGCTTTCTGATCATTTCCCAAGCTCATCCCAGGTAGCACAGGCCCCCAATCTGCATGCAGTGTTTCAGGAGGCTGCCGCTGCAGGCTGTGGCCATTGGCAGCTGCTTGGCACAGTCTGCACTGAACACTGATAAGACTGTGGTGCTGCTGCCGGCCCCAGCTTTCAGTGGAAGCCTGCTGAAACCCAGTGTGCTGATCCAGGGGCCTGTTCCCCCTGAGAAGAGCAGGGAAAATGATCACAGAGCTGGGGGAAGTGACCAGAGAGTTGGGGGAATCAAACAGGGGGCTGGGAAATCAAACCAGGAGCTGGGGAATCGAACAGGAGCTGGGGGAATGTTCAGGTCTCTGAACATTCCCCCAGTCCTTCCTTGGATTCCCCCACTCCCCAATCTTTCTCCCATCTCTCTGATCATTTCCCCCAGCTCTTCCCAGGGGATGCAGGCCCCTAGATAATGGAGGATGACAGCAGGCTGCTGCTGCCAGTTGGGGATAGTGGTGGCTCTGGGCTATTTCCCCAACTGGCAGCAGCAGCCTGCTGAAACCCCGTGCACAGATCTGGGGGCCTGCACCCCTGCAGGAGAGCTACAGGGCTGTGCCAGACTCCTCCCAGGGGGTGTGGGCCCCTGGATCTGCATGTGGGATGACAGCAGGCTGCTGCTTCCAACTGGGACCGGTGCTCGGCGCAGCCCACACCAAGCGCCGGGAAGACTGGTGCTGCCACTAGGCCACATCCGGCAGCAGTGGTATGCTGTCATCCTGTGTGCAGATCAAGGGGCCTGCACCTCCCAGGAGGACTCTGACACAGCCCCACAGCCCTCCTGGGGGGTGCGGGCCATGGATCTGCAAGTGGGATGAAAGCAGGCTGCTACTGCCAGCAAATGATGTGAGTTTTGCTTTGAACAGTTTGAGGTGCAGTTTCCCAGAAACCCTTTGACCTATCTCCTTCATGGCAGGCTTCATACCCTCAGAAGGAGCTACCCTTCCTGCAATTTTCATCTGAATCAAGCAAGAGATGACAAAGGTATAGGCATTTTCATGCTTCCCCATTATAGTCTATGGGCAAAATATTGCAATGCATTGAAACAGCGTCAAAAAAGTGAAACAGTTTTGATTAAATGAAACATAACAGTGCTTCAAAACAGCAAAATGAAACACTCTGTCCCTTTGAAATGGTACAACAGAAGTTGAAACGAAGTGGTGCTGTTTTGAGCAGGACTCAAAATTCCAGCACTCTCCTCCCACACCTCCAGGGAAGTCTCCTAATTACTAGGCCACAGGGTCAGCAGGTTCTATCTTATTTGATAGCCTTCTGATACCATGACTTTTGCATTCTTGGTTCCACAATGGTACAGTAATCCTAGCCTTGGCAATAGGCTGGTCATTAGAGCACTCTTCTGGGAAGTGAAGTGAGAAATGTGAGCATGGGAATCCTTGAATATGCTAATTTCCAATTTCCTGGATGAGTAGTCAATGTAAACTTTACTACAACTGATCATCTTAAAAAGAAAAAAAAAGACAGTTTCCTATATATGAAAACACAATCTAAGTGAAGGCTTGGTTTTCAGATTGTGAATCCCAGTTTCTCATAGGTACTTAATACAGGGCTGCAGGCAGGTGCCTAATAAAACCAAGGCCCAAGTGAGAGGTCAAATTTTGGATATACACACACTTCCAGCATTTTTAAGTATCTGATTTAGATGTCCTACCTGCTCAACATAACAAGTGCTGTGAACCCTAATACAAGGCACTTAACCTCTCCCTAGCTAACATATACAGAACACAGGTTCTGAATTTCACTCATAGATTCAAGCACCTAACTTTTACTTACTGGAATCCTAAGCATCACAACACTAAATTTGTTTTCTGAATTGCATCCACAGCTAATATTAAATAAGTTTCAATATCCACCAGACAACATGGACTGTGGGTGTTACCTTAGAGCAAACTAGACCCTTTTCTTTAAACGTCCACTCACATGACATCCAAGATGTAAAATAGCATCAAGACTGTGTCCATTAATGGAAGGATAGACAAGCTCCAGGTCTCTCATCCTTGCTGGATATCCAGGGGTCTAACAAAAAAAAAATTGATGTTTAAAAAAGTGGGGCAGGGCACAGTCCCTGACCATGCCCTGAGGCAACCAGAGGCTGGATCCTCCATGGAGATGCTCTGGTTGCCAGAGTAGCTCTATGGTTGGCCCTCACCCTGGTGCTAAAACACGCAATCAGCCAGGCCACATATTTCAGCACCAGGGCTATGGTGCTGGTGAGTAAGGGGTCGGGGGGGG
>NW_005842495.1:147688-153812 GCF_000455745.1 Alligator sinensis | reverse complement strand
TAAGGCCCCCAACCACTGTCCTGGCTGGACCCATCCCCCCAAGCTCCCCCAATCCCTGCCCTCCCACCCCATAGTTTAACACCCCTGCCAAAAAAACCCCAGCACTTACCTGTAGTCTGGTTGTGTCTGACTGACTGGGGCCCCACTCGCACAGTGCGGGGCATGGTGATAGCCCCAGCAGCCCCAGCACGGGCCCTGCTGTCCCCCCTCAGCCCTGTGCTGCCCTAGGATGCTCTGGCAGGAGGCCTTGGAGCCACCCCACCTCTGCTTTTTTAAGCAGGGGTAAGCACAGGCTTTTTTCCCCATTTTGGGGGGTTTTTTCTGGGTTTTTTTTTAAATGATTGTGCCTGGGGTTGTGGGGGTAGCCATGGGGACCTGGGGGTGCAGTTTGGGGGGGTGGGGCTGGGTGAGGCAGCCATTGGGGGGGCTTCAGCAACTGGTGGGTGATAGGGCCAGGTGTAGCAGCAATTGGGGGTGTGGGGTGTGGCATGCGGGCCTTGCAAGGGGGGTGGTAGAACCTCTGGGGGCCATTTGGCCCTGTTGAAGGGCTGTACCTCTTACGTGGGGGATGAACCCCCTGTTGGGGACCTGTACACCTTGTTTTGGGGTTTAACCCCCTGTTGGGGGGCTGTACCCCTTGTGAGAAAGCTGAACCCCCTGTTGGGGGGGGGCAAACCCCTTGTGTGGGGGCCATCACCCTGTGGGAGTGCAGCAAAACATGTATTCATGAATTCATGAAACATATATTTAGAGTTCACTTTATTATTATGATAAGAGATTTGCTTGAACACTAAGATACATCAATAAAACATTGTCCAACTGATCACTGTCTCTGTCTTGCTCTCTGCCTTTATAGTGGTGTTTTGTTTTACTTGTGGAGGAACGTGGATTTGGGGGTATTTTATAGAGTGACTTTGGGATTTTTTTTGTCATGGATTTTTCAGTTTTCCAATAGGGAACACCAGAATTCCTGCTAGGGAGGCCAGTGGCAGGACCCTGCTTGCTCAGAGCTGGCACCTTAGACCCAGCTGGCTGTGGCTGATCTCCTGAACAAATGGGGCCAGGTGGACATGCTTCAGCAGTTCAAAGCAGGCCACCACACCTGAAATATCTTCCAGGTAAAAGCTGCACAGATGGCCGGGCAGGGGACACACATGACAGTAGTGCCACACAGAAGCCAATCCTGCAACCACAGTCCACTGGCAACTGGCCCAGAGAAGCAGATGCCTCTACTGGCTGTGCAGTCCCCATCCGAGTCTGGCAGGTGTGCAGCAGGTCACATCCTGGCAGCAGCCCCCACTGCCAGACTGCTGCAGTGGGTAAAGGGTGCAGGGAACTCTGAGGGCTGTTTCAGCAATCCAGCTGGCACAAGGTGTAATGTCCCCAAATACCAATTGGCTGGGCCCCAGAAGCTCCTGAGACCTAGTAGTACTGAGCTACTTGCCAGGGAGGCTTGTTAAACTGCTGGGGAAAGCACAGGTTCTGGGTTCAGGCTCTAGCTCCCCCTGCCTGAAGATCCAGGAGGAGCCAGGCAGGGTTATTTTGCCCCAAGTGGCACAATTTGCTCCACAACAAAGTTCAGGTCTGAGCATGTGCGCTGAAGCAAAAAGCCCCGGCTCAAATTTGCTCCGCTTCTTTTTGAGCTGCTGCAAGCACACGTGCTTGCATGTGTGGACACGCCCAAAGAGTTTACAAAAGCATGTACCCCTACCACCCACATTGCTTGTGATTAAGTTCAGATAAAGCTACATGTTCCTCCAGCATGTGAATACAATTTACATCTGGTGAACAAAATGGTCTGTTTACAAAAAGCAATTATTTTGTTTCAGTCAGAGATACACCTTTAGCTCCAAATATTCTCAGATACTCTCATTATTCATTACTGCTGATGAGACCGATGTGAAGCATTTAACATCAGCTTGAATGTCATTAATTTTCATTATTTAAATCCAGTACCTTGATTGCTTCATTGTTTACCAGTATTTTCAGAAGAGCCAAGCTAGCTGCATATATCTTTCCTACCTCTTTATGGAAATTAATACTTTCCATATTAAAAAACCCATCCCAGTTTAATAGATAAATATAATTTATGGCTTATCTGCTTATTTAGTATGGCATTTTAATACTGGATTACACATTCTCACTTCAATTTTTTAAGGAGCTAGTTAAAAAATAAGTTTTATATAATAACTTCTTTGGTGCATTCAGTTACATAAGAACATATGGCCAAATTTCATTCCACCTATACTGTGCCTCAGTGGACTTGGGCACATACATGTGAATCTATCTACCATACTAAATTTCCAAACAAACTGTTAATCAAAAAGGTGGGTAGAACTTCCCCTTCCTTGGTGCTTTTTTTGGCAGCTGATGGTATATTACAGAAATAGATGCATTAATGGATTTTCAGGGACCTGAACAGACAGGAATAGAATTGCACTTAAGCACTTAAATCCATTTAGAAGCCCTATAGGTGCAATAGAAGCTAGTCCATAGTCTCCCTTGCCATCTACCAGTTCTGATCCAAAGATCACTAAATCAATACAAAAATTCCCATTAGATTCAATGAGCTTTATATCAGGCTTATTGTTCACAAATCCAGGACTGAATTGCTCTAATCTTATTTATGTGCCAATTCTTGGTTAGTTTATTCACCCTTGTAGCCTGGGTGAAATTCTGTACTCTTTTGTCATTCTTTAAGTAAACTCTCTTTGTCTTCAGAAGATTTTAATGGGGATTTTTCCTGAGTAAGAAGTGCCAGATTTACCTGCAGCCACAGGCAGATCCAGAATTTGGAAAAGTGGGGTGCAGATGGTGAGGTGCATCATCACATATAAAACAAGTCATATTTTGTGAAATAGGAGCTTCATTATAGAAGCAGTTGGTTTTAAATTTTGGGTGGACTAGGAATCAAAGTGGGGTGCAAGTACACCAGTGCACTCCTCCTGGATCCTCCCTTGCCTGTTGCTTCATTATTTTTAAATAATTGATTAAAATGATCCAGATACATTTACTCTAGCTAAAATTTCTCAAAACTTTTTTTTTCCCCCAGCATCAACAAGACTTCAATGGAGATGATTCCCAGACTTCTTACTCCAGTTCACCATCTTATGGGCCATCTCTCTTTCATACATGTGACAATGAGCATTTATTCATGTGTGAAACTGTTTACTGAGCTACTTGCCTCTCCTTTATTTCTTGCACATACAGTTGATATAATTAGCACAAGCTGAACCCCTTTGTCCAGATGGCTTTGTGATGTAAATTTTACCACCTGAATCAACAACTGATAGATACAAAACATGTAATGTTTGCAGTACTTTTCTTCCACCCAGAGTGACATTCACACTGTTGCTACATCATGTTCTTTTATTACATTTCTTGCAATATGTTTTTGTCTGTCTGTTTATCTATCTAAGCAGTTGCAGGTAATGGAAGAACCTCAGCTATCATTTTAAAAAATACATTTCTAGTTTTTTAAGTTGCAGAGAAAAAATCTTTAAATGAGAACTAAAATATCAAAAGGCAAAATAAAACAAGATGAAACTTTTTTTTAAGCTCTTGTAAAATTTGGAGTTATGGCTCATAAATTGTGATCAGTTACAGTTGGCAACGTTTAATGTATTCAGTCCATATTAAGCCCAAGTGCAGAGTGCATGGAGGTAGGTAATATGAAATCTACACATTTTCTGCCTCCTGGGGGTGACTGCTATGAACCCACTATCCTAATCCATCAAATGACAGCTGTGGTACCCTCTACTAATTGTGCAAAGGGCTGAAGCCAGTGAATCTGTATGAGAGCTGTATGTTTTTCAGTGGACACATCTACACGTGCCATTAGTCCATAGAAATAAACTGCAGAGCTTATTGTTTCACAGTTTATTCGTCCTGGGAAGCTCCCAGGTACACTGTTAACATGTGCGCGTGGGCCGCAGCACAATGAGCTAGGTCACAGGAGCCGAGCTGGCAGGAGGCCCAGGGTATCAGCCTGTTAGCCTGGGGTTGCTCCAGTTGCGCTCAATGTGCTGCAGAGGGGCTGGCTGTGGTACCAGAGTGCTGCACTGTGGGCTTCTATACATGTGCAGGGAGGCTGTTCCAACACACTGTAATTACAATGTGTTGGAGCAGACTCAATTAATCAAGTCTGCTAGATCATGGTAATTACAGTGCTCTAACAGATACCAATGTCAGGTATATCGGCATCCCAGTGCTGAAAAATGGTGGCCCAGTGCTGAAAAAGATCATTTAATGAGCTTTAGTCTAAAGTGCCCCAACTCCATTTTTCATTGTGGGGATGCACATCATGTTCTGGGGGCTTTAATTAGTGTGGCTCTTGGAGCTGTGCTAATTGAAGCACTCCCCTATCATCTGAAGTACATCTATAAACAACCTGTAGAGCTAGCTGGTAGGCAGCCCTCACAGTGAAGCACCTTCATGCCCCAGCCAGCAGGATCAGCATCTACACATGTGCTGCTGTGCACAAAAAAATCTTCAGAGCAAGGTAGTATTTGTTCCCTGTTTATTAGTTTTGTGCATCCTAATAGGGGCACATGTGTAGATACTAAGACATTTATTGCACAGTTAATTAGGCAGCTCCACAGTAAACATCTTGTTAAGACATGATGGGGGATAGGGATAATGGAGACCTTGTGGGACTCCACCCATGACTGGACCATGGGTATAAACAGCTATACCCTGTACAGGAGAGATTGAGTAGACAAAAGGGGTGAGGGCATAGCTCTCTATGTCAAGGAGAGCTACGCATCCCTGCAAGCTGATATTGGCGACCAGAGTGGATAGCTGGAGACCCTCTGGGTTAAAATCAGTGGGGAACACGGCACAGGGGACATGATGGTGGGAGTCTACTACAGACCTCCCACCCAAAGTCAAGAGCTTGACCAGGAGTTCACCAGGGAATTGGCTGAGGCTGCATGCTCCAGGTCCATGATTGTCATGGGAAACTTCAACTACCCAGACATCTCATGGGAAGAGTGCTCAGCTAAATCCAAGCAGTCACAAAGCTTCCTCTCATGTGTGGATGACCTCTATCTGACACAAGAGGTCTACGGGCCAACGAGAGGTAAAGCGCTGCTTGACTTGGTACTGGCAACTGGGGACAACCTAATCTGTGACCTAATGATTGAAGGGAAGCTGGGTGACAGTGGCCATAAACTGATCACCTTCACCATCCACAGTAAAGCTGACAAGTCAGTCAGCAATACAAAAGTCCTTGACTTCAGGAAAGCTGACTTTGACAAGCTCAGGAGGCTTGTAAGTGAGGCCCTAAAGGACCATGACTCCAAGGGGAGGGGAGTTCAGGAAGAGTGGTTGCTTCTCAAAGAAGTGATCCTCGATGCACAAGCTAATGCTATTCCATCTTGGAGGAAAGGCAGCAAAAGGGCACAGCAGCCCCCTTGGCTCTGCAGGGAACAAGCAGACCTCCTGTGGCTAAAATGAAAGGGCTACAAAGGATGGAGGATGGGATCCACCTCCAAGGAGAAATATTCTGCACTGATCTGGACCTGAAGGGAGTGAACAAGGAAAGCCAAGTCTGCGATAACTCCAACTAGCTACAAGTACCAAGGACAATAAAATATATATTTTTAGATATGTGGAGAGCCGAAGGAAAAGCAAGGGCAACATTGGACCCCTGCTAAACCAGATGGGACAACTGACAACCGATGCCCAGGAAAAAGCCAACCTATTAAATGGGTCTGTCTTTCATCAGTCCCATGGGATGCCCCTGCCCAATATGGGACATTGAGGGCTGGGTGAGGGAGATTCCCTGCCCTCCATCAATGCTGACCTTGTGAAGGAACACCTTGAGAGGCTGGACACCTTAAAGTCAGCTGGCCTGACAATCTACACCCTAGGGTACTCAAGGAGCTGTCTAGCATTATAGCCCAGCCCCTGGCACTGATCTTTGAGAACTCCTGGTACTCTGGTGAAGTTCCTGAAGATTGGAAGAAGGCCAGTGTGGTGCCTATCTTCAAGAAAGGGAGGAAAGTGGATCCGGCAAACTACAGGTTTCATAGTTTCATAGTTTCAGGGTCGGAAGGGACCTAATAGATCTTCTAGCCCGACCCCCCGCCAGGGCGGGAGAACAACCCAAAAACACAAACAA
>NW_005842495.1:128834-147204 GCF_000455745.1 Alligator sinensis | reverse complement strand
AGTGCAGCACCCTGCACTTGTCCGTATTGAAACGCATCCTGTTCCTGTCTGCCCACCCCTGTAACCTATCCAGATCCTTCTGCAATCTCTCTCTCCCTGCTAGCGTGCTCACCTCCCCCCAAATTTTGGTGTCATCAGGTCCATCAGCTTGACCTCTATCCCGGGGAAGGCCTTAGAAAATATTATTAAAGAGGTCATTTTTTACAGACTGGCCAATGGCAACATCCTGAGGGATAGCCAGCATGGGTTTGTTGTGGGTAGGTCTTGCTTGACCAATCTTATTTCCTTTTATGACAAGGTGACCTATCACCTGGACAAGGGAGAGGAGATTAACGTCATATATCTTGACTTCAAAAAAGCCTTTGATCTGGTATCCCATGATCACCTCTTGGCAAAACTGGCCAACTGTGGCCTCAGGTCCACCATGATCCGCTGGCTGGGGAATTGGCTCCGTGGTCAACCCAGAGGGTGGTGGTTGATGGAAGTCAATTGTCATGGTGTCCTGTGACCAATGGGGTCCCCCAAGGCTCTGTCCTTGGACCTATATTGTTCAACATCTTCATTAATGATGTGGACATTGGAGTCAGAAGCAGACTGGCCAACTTTGCCGATGATACCAAACTCTGGGGTAAAGCAGCCACACCTGAGGACAGGAGGGCAATCCAGGCTGACCTTGACAGGCTCAGGAAATGGGCGGATGTGAACGTGATGGTGTTTAACACCAAAAAATGCAAGGTTCTCCACCTTGGGAAGAAAAACCTACAGCATCCTTATAGGCTTGGCAGTGCTATGCTGGTTAGCACTACAGATGAAAGGGACTTGGGGGTCATGATTGACCACAAGATGAATATGAGCCTTCAGTGTGATGCTGTGGCTAGTAAAGTGAGCAAAACACTGGTTTGCATCCATAGATGATTCTCAAGCAAATCTCGGGATGTCATTCTCCTGTACTCGGCCTTGATGAAGCCACAGCTGGAGTACTGCACCCAGTTTTGGGCTCCACAATACAAAAAGGATGTGGTGAAAATTGAGAGAGTCCAGAGAAGAGCCACATGCATGATCAGAGGTCAGGAAAACAGACCTTACAATGACAGGCTGAGACTCTTTAGCCTGGAAAAGTGCAGGCTCAGGAGCAATCTGATGGCCACCTATAAGTTTATCAGGGGTTTTCACCAGGATCTGGGGGAGTGATTGTTCACCAGAGCACCCTAAGGGATGACAAGGTCAAACAGCTATAAACTTCTGCAAGACCGTTTCGGGTTGGACATGAGGAAGAATTTCTTCACTGTCCGAGCCCCCAAGGTCTGGAATAGCCTGCCACCAGAGGTGGTTCAAGCACCCACTTTGAATGACTTCCAGGGAAATTTGGATGCTTATCTTGCTGGGATCCTATGACCCCAGCTGACTTCCTGCTCTTGGGGCAGGGAGCTGGACTCGATGATCTTCCGAGGTCCCTTCCAGCCCTAATGTCTATGGTATCTATGAAATCTATGACATGCCCATTGTGACCCATTTTATGTCCCTTTAGTTCTGTCTGGATTTTGAAAACTATGGAAAGTTAATTTTTCCATGTTAGTGAATGGTGAAGCCAAGCAACAAGGCTTAGTTGCCAGTTGAACTTCTGAGTTGGCAAAGAGCAGCAAATCTGAGAAAGTCAGAGAGTTTGGGAGGGAATGTGAAAGCCTTTCTTTGAAGATTAAATTCAAGAATGTGTTTGATAGTAATGGATCAGTATCCTACAATAAATGCAAGTGTTGATTTTTCTTTTTTTAATTTTGCAGTCAATGCAAATTGGTGGCTGCTCTGAAAGAAAAGATTTTTGGTTTGGAAGCACAAGAACAGACAGATTCTATTTCATGCACGTGGGCTTAGGAACCTTCATTCCACGCTGCTTGAATCTCTGAAAAACTGTGGGGTGGGTTCTCTTTGCTCTCTTTTTATGGCTCAGTTTTAGAAATAAGATGATGGTGTGTTACATAAGTACATGCATTGTAGGATTTCCATGGACCTGAGTATGATGATATGAGATCAGGCCTCGTTGCATACTTCTAAACTGCTTTCAAAGTACTCTGGAAAGCCCTGCCTAGAAGCAGGATTATTCAACCTGTACACTCTACTTGGAATAAATGTGAAAGTGAGTCAGTGAAGCCACCATGACAGCACCCCACCACATACAGCTCTTGAACTCTTTTATCTCTGGGGTGTTTGGGAGTGATGGAAAAGGCATGTTTACCACTTCTTTTCACATCTCAGGGGAGCTGAAGGAAAAATAGAAGCATTTGGGTGTGGTGATACTTAGATGTACTCTCAAGAACATCATGGAATAGCGATCATATGAGCACATCATATAGAACACATAGGCTTGGAAGTTCCTGGACAACTAGATATCAGAAACCTTTCTTCCTAATATTTAAGGAAGAAAGGAACTGACTACCATAAGCCAGTCCATTTCTTCCTTAAATGAGAACCATAAAGAAAGGAAGTCAGGGGGATGGCAAGCTATAATTACCAAGAGGAAATAGGCGACACTTTTTATACTCATAGTTGATGAAAATGAGCAGGTTGTGTTAGCCAAAGAAAAGAGGATCAGTAGGAATTTCTCACAGCTCTAAATTCCCAACCATTAGCAGGTCCCACATGAAAATTACAGAAGACATATCTAAAGATCTAATTGGTTGAATGAATGAGAGTGTAACACAGGGAACGTTGGTGAATGCTTACCTCAATCTCTAGGACAGTAAAATGTATTAAAAAAAAGATCCCCAACCATTCAAAGAAGACAGATGATCTTTGCTAGGGATTCTATATTGAACTAAAAGGAATGGAAAGAATGTTCTGCAAAATGCCAGCAGACAACAGGATAATACAATGTTTTCTTTAATCCATATGAGATACAGCCTAAAGCATAGATAGTCATCTTTAATCACACACTGGTAATGGTGAATTTCAGCACTAATGACAAATCTTTTATGTGATGTGCGTAAAATTATAGATTATTCCAGGGAACTCAGAAAGCTCCTGAAAGAAAAAAATGTCACATTGATCTTCCAGAGGATCCATGCTGTCTTGTGAGCAAACACAGAAGGAAGAAGTGAAATATTGGCTAGGTAAGTGGTAAAAAAATAAGTGTTCATTAAACACAGATTAATCAAAATGTTAAAGGACACAATGAGGAAAAAAATCATGCTTATATGTATATATTTACTAGGGCTGTGGCGAAATTTCACCGGCAGTGTTGTTGCGACACTGTTTTGACTCATTTTGAGCTTGAAACAGCAAAATCAAAATGAAACAGAGAACTTCAAAACAGCATCGAAATGAAATAAGTTAAGTTAAAATGTTTCAACATTTCCAAAACATGTCAAGTTTCAAAACTCAGGCTGGGTGTGCCTGCAGGGAAACAGAAATTAAAGAAAGGGGAGGGAGGGGGAAGAGGGGGGAAGAGGGGGAAGAAGCAGTCTCATTACTGACTGTGTAGCTGGCCAGTGACTGTCATCCTTCCCTGAGGTCCCTTCCAATCCCAGTACTCTGGGGGAGAGATGGAAAAACTGCATAAAAGGCAGCATTGTTTGAACTGCCCTGCTTTCTGCTTTGGTGTCAGTTGAGTGAGGGTGCACCTTAACATATACACAGCATCACCCACCCATGTCACAAGTTTTGCCTATCAACAGTTAGAGGTGCAGGGCCACAGAACCCAGACTCCTCCTAAACCTATCTTCTTGACAGCTGGCAGGATTCGTGACCACAGCAGGGCCTAGCAGGCCTGCAGTTTTCACCACCCTGTGCCCCAAGACAGACACGATCCCATAAGCACCCATGTCACAAGTTTTGCCTGTCAGCAGCCAGAGGTACAGGACCCCAAAAACCCTTCTGCACCTTACAAAATGAAATTCGAAATGAATCGCTGTTCCATCAAAATGTCAAAATGCAAGTCGAAATGGAATGGTGCCATTTCACACAGCCCTATATTCTACAAGCAAATAATGTAGTAATGAAAAGCTAATTTCACAAAGCTGAAAACAACTACAGGTCAAATAAATCTGAAAAAAACATAATTTAAACAGAAAAAAATATTAATGATATTTTGGAATGCTTTAAGAAGACGTTAATAGAAGTCTAGAAAATCAGTTTTATCCTCAAGGAAAAGGCCACCCTAACTGAAAAAACACTTGGACTGGAGGGGGAGTGAAAATAGATGTAAAGTAAGTAACATAATAAGAAATGGAAAAGATAAGAGCTTCATAGTAGTAAATATAAACATATAGATAATACAACAGTGAATTGATAAGGGAAGCAAAGGACAGAATTAGGGAGCTACCAAATACATAGTGAAAGTGGGGCATGCAGTATCTCCTGTTATTCATGTTTCTCTGTGTGCAACTTCACCGCTGATTGGTGTAGGGGCCTGACTTGCAGTTTGTTCCTGATTGTTGAGGAGGTGAAAACAGTGGTTTTAAATATGGTTCTGTTTTTGCCTCCCAACGCTGATTGGCTGAGGGGCCCTGGCAGCCCTGATGCTTGTTGCTGACTGGTGTGTTGCTGAATGCCATGTTTAAAACTGGTTTTTGCTTCCCTGCTGATCAGGAGGGAGTAGTGGGGCCCCTGTGCCAATCAATGCTGGGAGGAAGGGCACATGGGGAAACATGAAAGAGTAAAGAAGATGCTGTGCACCTCACTTCCACCATGTATTTGGTAGGTCCCTAGGCAGAACAAATAAATTTAAAAAACAAAACAAAAAACAATTGCCAACAGAATTAAAATCAATTAGAAGGAATATTTAAATTTTATTGTAAATCAAAGGACTCCTTATAATAGTAGTGGTTCATTACTATATAAAAGTGTTAGGAATACTAGTAATAATGCATAGTATGTAAATGCCAGTCTTTAATCATGGTAGCCCATCCACACATTCCTTTACAAGGCCAGCATGGAAACCAGCTCTGTTGTGGGCATCTCAGTTACCAGATTCTTTCCCCACATTCATACTTCTGCTATTGAAGAATGAAGCTATTTATATGGCTTGCAGTTTCATCTTAATGAAATGGAAAACTGAGCTAGATGAAGCAGTATATATCAGGCTAGTCCCTGCGCTATTCCATTGGCTCCAGTTGGATGAAATAGAAAGTAAGTCAACAGATTATTTGGCCCAACATTTCTTTGGCATTTTGTTACTTTACTGCTTAATTCACCTTTTTTGTGAGGGTGGAAGTGAGGGAAAAGCAGTATTTTACTTTAAATTATAGTATCTTGTATGGTAGTGAAGTGCTTTATTTGATGCTGAGTTAAATTACTTCATGCTGCTGGCATTATTATTCAGTATCATGTATTATTTATAGTATTAGCTTACATATGTTGAAGTATATCATACATCAACAAGTCCTGGGTTGGCTGTCAGCTAAGGTTGTTTAAAGGGGAGAGTTTTTCCTTACTTCAAGTAAAGTGAACTTAAAAAACCCTGGAATAAAATCTTTTTGTTGTTTCCTTTAATGATCAGAACTAAATTGTAGGTTCCAAAAATGTCTCTTCAAGAAATGTGAAGAGAATTAAGTAGAAAATATGATATTATAACAATAACAGATAAAATAGAGGATACCCTTTCTTTACAGTGCTGCTTCTGATTTCTGCTGCTTGACTTTAGTAAAGATACAGCAAAGATTAACGAGATCCAGGGAAGGGCAACAAATACGATTAATGATATGGCAAGCTGTGCATAGAATAAGAGATTACACAGACAAGGTAATAAGAGAAACAAGAATTAGTAGGAACTTGAGTAAGTATTTAGACTGCTGAAAGTCACATGCAAACTGCTCACTTTCTTCTTTTACCCCCAACAAAAAAGAGTTAATGAAATTCAAGGGCACCACATTTAAGACTAACGCAACACACATTTCTTTATTAAGTAACAGTTTAAATGTTAAGGATTAAGACCTAGCTTCCTTGAAATCAATGTGAATTTGGGGGGGCAGTGAAAAATCAGTGAGCGCATCTATACATGTTGTTTCCTGGGTGTGTCTACACATGACACTACATCACTGTAGCAACACGCTACAGTGGCATAGTGTTTGTGGGAAAAAAAAACATGATTCCCCTGCTAAGTCACTATAGCAATGCTCTCACTTGGTATGGTGCTTTGCTATGGTGGCACAGCAGCTAAAAATAACCATGTGCTGCTGGCATGGCACAGTGCAACTGTTAGTACTCCAACATTTAGTACTTCCAAAAGGAAGTACTGAATTATGGTGCAGTAACAATGGCACCATAGGGGCACATGTAGACACCCCCACTGAGGAGTTGCCTAATTAGCTCCACACTAAAGTCTCAGTGTCTACATGTGTTGGTTTATTAGGCTGCAGCAAACTAAGAAACACTGCTGCAGGTTAGGACTTGTAAACACAAGTACCATCCTGTGGCAGCATTATGTAGTGTAGTAAAGCCACAATGCACGTGTAGATGCTGACAGGGCTGGCTAGTGCACTAGGGTGCTTCAGTAAGGGGGTTGCCTGCCAGCTAGCCCCACACTGGAGCCCCAGCCAATTCCTCTGCAGCACACTGAGCCAGATTGGGGCAGCCCTGGGCTGGCAGGCTGACCCCCTGGGCAGTTCTGACCCTGTTCAACATGTTGTGGTTCCAGGTGCATGTGCAAATGCAGTGCCCAGGAGCAATAAACTTTGGGGCAAACTGCACTGCAGTTAATTCAATCAAATTAGTTAAATGAGTACATGCACCCAGTTAGACCAAGATTTTACTTAAGGAATTTTTTGACACATTGAAAGAACTTCTGAAGCTGAATTAACAATATTACTGCCTCTATTTATTCATTTCTAATAAGAAATGTGTTTTTAACTCACTGACACACTGTTGCAATTCCCACCCTTATATAATTATATTACTGGGTAACAGGATGAATACCTTGAATAATGCTACTTCAAACAGTCAGGCATTCACAAATAATCTATAAATATTACAGTGCTAGAAAGCCAAATGTCATCTTCTAGTGGTAGTTCAGTGGTTCTTAAGAAACAAATGTTAAGAAGAGTATTCTCCACTTGTTCCAAGAATAAAAAATAAACTGAAGAAGACTGGGAGCTTGAAAAGCAATCATAAATATCCTAAACTAGAGAACAAATGTGTGTTTCTTCTTAGGGACTATGACAAGAAAGTCCAGTTCCTCATGGACTTTCATTGGAGAAAATGGTTTTGCCTTACAGGGACTGAGTTCAGTGACCTTTATTGGGGAAGAATATATTTCTTTGATCAATTTACAGTCACGCCAGTTATAATTAAATATCATTTTCCTGGGAGTTGAGCTGCAATATGTTCATGATGCTTGTGCTGTTGTTTACTTATTCTAAAATAGCACAAGACCATCATTAACATTAATCCCATACAAATTACAGAGAAATAACAATATGGATGATCATGACTCATTGGTATGGGATTATCACCTGATTTCTCACAAGGATCAAGCAGTGTTTTCCTACATACTTATGTGGTATGCATGCATTGAAGGAAGCATTTATTTTCTACAAAATCCTCTGTTATTAACCACAGACAAAAGCAGATGGAGCAATTAGCTAACCTGGCAGATCATCTTCTATATAACAACATACATAAACAAATCTATGTACCTAATAACCTGAGATTTTGTTGCCATATTGTCGTCAATGTTGGTTTTGTTCATGTGTAGGTTTCCAAGACTGGGCTTTCATGTGTGCTGAATCTTTTCACTTAGCCAGATTCATCAGGAGAAAATGTTCTTATTTCATATTTTAAAGAATAAATAACATCTGAATTAAATATTTATCTCCTTTGACTCAACAAAGTTGCAGTAATAATTTTTTTCTATATTAAAAAAAAATGTTCAGTAATTCATAAATATCAAATTATGTTATTCAAATACACCCCTAAGAGTTGCAATGCAGTTAGGAATACCACTGGTACCATTTGTTAAAGTGCCAAGTAAGCGAAATAGCAAACAGGAGTGGGATTCATCTGTAAAACCTTGACAAAAAAAAAAAGAATTAATAGAGTTATTTGCTTATATTCAGCTGAGCCTTATGTTATGAGCTATAAAAGGGATTTACATTCATGACTTAGGGTGGAATTCTCTTTCACTCTGTGAGTCAAAATAACAGATTTCTAGCCATAGCCCAGGCCATTGTACACTTAAGGCAGGTAAGCCTGCACTTGTAGACTATGCACTGGCCACATACACACTCAGCTACATACATTTATACCTTAGAAAAAGTCCCAGAAAAAAATGATAGTGGGGAGGAGGAGGCACTTCCCATGTTTTAATCACAGTGGTTTTCCTTTTTTGTGTGTCCTTGTGATAAGACACATAGCAGAATTGGGAGACTGATTGGAATCTGACAGAGCTCCACCATAAGCCCTTCTGTTATGGCCTTGAACTTGTAACTTCTGGGTTGTTACCATGTGCCTTATTGTCTGTGCCCCACAACCACAATACCTAAGTAATAGGGAATACTTACTCAGGAATCTGGAGACATGGGTTGTAGTTGCCCCCACCAAGAGGTTAAAACCCATTTTTTTCTGACTTCCCAAGCAGAGAACTCTAACCACTGCACTAGAAGACAAACAGTATCCAGGCTACTCTTCAGACTACCTTTTTAAGATAAGCTATCACTCCTTGTTTTTAATAGTCTTCAGCTAAAATGGGTGGAGGGCACTGGAAAAGATTCTGCCAAATCAGGACCAAGGCTCCAGTCTAGAACACGAGGTCTGTTTCTTTTCAGACCTCTAGAGACTGCACTGAGCCACATACTCTCCTGCATGCTTGCTTCCACCTTTAAACCTAATACCGATTCCCCCTAAAAAATCAATTTAAAAATAAAATGATATAAGGCTTGATAGCACTAAATATGTTGAGTAAGAAAGTACTGTATTTACATTGTACCAGATTTACTGTTTTGGTCTCAGTAATTTATATCATGCTGTACAAAGTTTCATTTATTTTTTATTTGTATTTTGACAGGCAGCTGATTCACCCTTCAGAGATCATGACTCTTTTGTGCTAAGCACTGTACAGATGATATAAAAAAGAAAAACACTCATTTACTCCAAAGCTTTACTACTTGTAGAGTAAAGTGCTATTTAACATGAATAAAGCTAAAAAATTCTGCTGGTCTGTAAATGTATGGGTTGCAATTGCATAATTAAAATCCTTACCTCTATAAGGTAAGACTTTTTTCCTTTGACAACCATATAATTATATACTGCATTAGCAATTATAAAGGAGCATAATGTTTATGGATAACACAAATATGGAGAGTGGGTTACAAAGAATAAGACCCACAGCTCTCACTTTTAATAAAATAAAATAGTGCAATACCTAAATGGACACAGGGAATCATATTATTTTGCACGGTTACAAAGAACCACATGTTTTTACAGACAAAGGACTGTATTGCCCTTGATTCATAGAGGAAATTGCCATTGATAGCAGAGGGACTGCTGTTTTCAGGTTGAGGGCATGTTATGGACCAAAGTGCTATTGGGGGTCAGCCATGTGTTTAGTTCTTTTTCAGTTCCTTTTTCTTGTCGTTTGTATTCTTTCTGTGAATCGCAGTCCTTTGAGATGGGAAAACGTGTTTTTAGGGCTCTGTAAGTATAAAATACTCAGATTTTGAACAGTGCTATTCCAGGATGCAAATTCCTTTTCGCAGTGAACATAAAAATGGGAAATGTAAGTACTGAATGAATTAAGGTCCTCCATCAATATTGTTAAAATGCTGTGCTAATTGGAAGATTAGAAATCACATAAGATGTCCCATAAAAACACTTTTCCCCCTGATAACTATAGTCCCTTTCCTTATCAGGAGAATTTTAGGCCAACAAACAGTTCAACTCCAATGAGTTCACTTAAAAACTATGGAATGATCAGCAAGAGAGGAAACTGGGGATAACGACCTACCAAGCAGTACATATTTTCAGTCAAAACCAGAAAGTTTGGCCAGTGCATTCCTTCTTGTATCTTTAAAAGGGAAAAACACAAGAAAGCTATTGTGTCTTCCATCACAGACACATAATGCATGAGATGTGACTAAGTTCCATCTGGATGAGCATCCAGCTTATAACAATCTCAGAAAAGCATACAGCTATCTCAAAAAAGCCTCAGGTTTGTTTGTAAAGCCCAAAGCTTTTCTGAGATTTGTTTTCTCAGGTCTGTTTGTCACAAACCTCCAGCTTTTCCAGAGATTGTTACATGATATGTGTTGTGTCACAGAACCAGATTTAAGCTGGGTTTCTACAGATAACTCGGAAAACATGAACTCAATAATGGATATTCATTTCACTGCAGTGGTGCAAGCTCTCACATAATTGTTTCAGAAGTTTGAGGGGCTGCTTTCATGTTAAAAGAAAGTTTTGGTTTAACTCTTTGAAGCTTATATATATGTATATACAAATACACACACACACATGCACAGACACACACTTTATACCAGCTTGTTTTCCTTTTAAAGCTACATATTCTACTAATTATAATAAAAAAAAAATCCTAACTGGAGGAAGCTCTAAAAGTAATTTTTAAATATATAAAAGCTAACAAATTCCAGCCATAACATTGCTAAAAAGCATGTATTATTTAAATGAACTCCCATAAGATATTGCATATATTTAATGTTGATTTTATATCCTATTTCTTATCTGAATGCCTTTGCCTAGTCTGTAATATCTAATTTTAAAAACATCTTCCTTTATGGAATCCTATTGGTTTGGTTTATAATCATGATTTTCACTTTGCTCAAACTTGTATCCATAATTAAGTTAAATCTGCCTCTTAGTATAGGTAGTAGGATAAATTCAGTGCATTAATAAACTGACTACCTAATGAAGAAATTATGCTTTATTTTACCTTAATGTAAATACTAAATAACTAAATAAATGCCAACTGGGTAAACGCAGATTTAAATTAGTGAACAGAATTTGGCTAATCAGTATTATGGCTCAGTTCATATTTCTCAACCTATGAAACCTAACTAGCAGATGAGGGCATTTTTAATTTGTGACAAAAGCATGAAATGGATGTGTGTTTCCCTAAATTATAGTCAAGACGCAGACAGTGCCAGGGTCCAATATAAAATATATTTTCCTCTGCTTGTCTACCTTGAGATGAATCAAATGATGTTTCTATCATTACTGCTTCTTGGCTGATGGTATGTTTATGGTATATGCTGCTCTGTTTACTTCTGTAGTAGGTACCCCTAGGATTACATTTACTGTAAATCCAAAATGCTGAAGTCGGCATTGACTATGTCTCTGAAAACATACCTTCAGGGAGCTTGCCTATCCTCAATGCTCAGAAGATTGATTTATAGCTTCAAGCTTAAGACACTGAAGGGGTCTGAAAGTAAGATGGCAAGCACAGGTGACATGTTAGGGCTTTGGGAGTGACATAACTGATGGGCTGCATGCACTTTCAGTGCCCCCTGATGGGCAGCTCATGCAACCTAAAGAAAAAAGAGAGAGAGATTTCAGCATACATTTCAACATATCTGCTGCTGAAATGTCTCATTTTCTTAGGTTGCATCAGCTGTCCATCAGGGGGCACTGAAAAAGCATTCAGTCCATCATTTATGTCACTCCCAGAGCCCTAACATGTCACTTGTGCTTGCCATCTTACTTTCAGACCCCTTCAGCGTTTTATGCTTGAAGTGGCACTGAAATATAAAGAGTAGGGATGAGCATAACACTTGTAAAAAGAGTCAATTTAACTTTGGTTCCATATAATTTAGCAGGGCATGGAATAATGGGAAGTTTGGTTTGTTTTCTGCATACCTAACTGAAGAACAGGAAGAAAATAGTTTGGATCAACCCTTTCCAACACTGATAAAAAAAAAAAAAAGAAACATTTCTTTTTGGGTACAACAAAACATGTCATTTTCTAAGGAGAGAAAGTAGAGAAAAACAAGGGCTAGACTGATAATACTGAAAGAAAATGATTTTTTTCTTCTCCCCTTTTCTAGTAGTCAAAGTACTTATCCAAAAAGTGGGAAATTCACATTCTCTTTTTAGTCTGAAGGAATAAACCCACATCCCACATTTCCTTTAGAGTGCCTTAACCATAAAGATACAGGGGATTGCGGTTTAGGAAAACTCTTAGTTCTACCTGGGCGATCTGTTCCACTTACATAATTAAATATTCCCCTGACTAGGTGCCCTGCTTCCCAGGTAAGTGTGTGGCCTGACATAGGAAATTTTGCCCTCTCTATTTAAATATTCACATATTCATTGCAAAAATGTAACAGGTCCAATAGGAGAGATTGAGACAGAACCTCTCAAGACTTCTCAATAGCTGGTAGGACTTGTAACATCATATTTTTCAAAATATGTTACTGAAAGCTATATTAATTATTAATATTTTAATGATGTTTAGTGCTGCAAAATTCTAGATTTTTATACAACAGTCAGAAATATAACTACTATTACTTTGAATTATTACAATTCTAAGTGCTCTAATTCTGCAAATATTATAACACTTGCATACTTTTCCTCTCATTAGTAGTCCCTTTGAATTCAACAGGAGTAGGAACATGGATGAAATTATTCATTCACACACACACACACACACACACACACACACACACCATTAATATATATTATATGACTCATGGCAGGGATATCTTTCAAGGGGCTGGAAGATACACACCTCACAAACCACAACAGGATGAACCATGGCTCCCCTGAGCTGTACATACATCCTCCCAGATTCCCCTCCCTGCAGCATTACATACCTATGACCACATACCAATACACTATGGGTACCTAATTAGATTAAATAATTAAGTAATTCATTAGAATGCTCTAGCATGCTGCAATGTCTTATGTATTCAGCAACCTGCATTTCAAAATGATGGATGGGGCACATTAACTAAAACTAATTTCTGGAGCTTTAAAACTCCCCTGTGGTCATTTTGAAACATGGGCCACTGAATACACATGACATTGCGGCATTTTAATTAAAGTGGCTGTCTGGGAGCTGCTCTAATTAAAACACCTCCCCCACCCCCAGAGCACTCTATGTGCCTGTGTTCCTGTAACCTTCCCCCCACTACTACACCAGGTGCCTGCTCGACCCCACTACTGCACTGTGTACCTGTGACTTGCCTCCCCAACCCCATTACACTATGAACCCCAGGTTCAGCCTCAACTCCCTACACTGCAACACTGCCCCTGCCCCTACCCTTGGGAAAGAGACAGAAAGTGGCAGTTACAGGAGGAATGGGAAGCCTGGTTGCTGTTATAGCTGGAGTAATAGAGGGAATGGCAGCTCAGCAGGACTCTACAGGTCACAAGGGGCTAGAAAGGGGTTAAATTGAAGCCACCAGTTGGACATCCCTGCCTGGTGGTATACACAAACACACACATATGTGCACACATTTTGCTAACCTCATCACCAGAAGCAAACTTCCTATGGCCCAAACCACACCAAATGGATCCAGACCATGCTAGGACAAGAAATTTAAAACCTGCCAACACATCTCCACCACCCCCACAATAAATAAATCCCACAATAGAACCAACACCATTATTGGATCTTATACGTGCATCTCCAGAAATGTTATATATATCATCCAGTGGACAAAATAACCTGATGGAAAATAAGTAGGAGAAACCAAACAATAACTGCATACCAGAATGAACACGCACCAAAAATCCATCAAAGACAAAAATATCCAGTTACCTGTGGGTGAACACTTCTCACAAGAGAATCATTCTTTGTCCAATCAATCAGTTCTAATTCTCAAAGGGAATTTATAAAACACCTTTCAGAGACAAACCTACAAACTTCACTTTATAAATCAACTGAATATAAAAAATCATGTATTAAATATAGACATTGGATTTATGGCACATTACATCCTGACTGCCATCTGATAACCCTGGGTATCCTGCCTGAAGCTGACCAGCTACATTCCTTCATACATTTCCCTCCCCATCCCCACCACATCTCTACCCATTGTCTCCCAAACTACAACTCATTTACATTTTCACAGACCTACATATTGTAAATTAGCTTATTTTCTACCTTGGAGAACACATAACACCCACAGGGTCTCCCTGGGGATTTTTATACATGCAAGCACCACAGCACTGAGTGATTTGAAAAGCGTCTGGCATTATGTTGCTTGCAGTTGTATAAGTGGTGAAATGCACGTCACCACTGAGAAAATGGCAGTGGCATGCTCTTGAACTAAAACACATAAAAGGTGCTTCAGTTTAAAAGCACACTACCACCGTTTTCTGTATGCCTATGTGCATTTTGCTACTTATCTAACTCCATGTGGTGCAGCATGGTGTGTATCAGCTTGCGTGCAGAGAAGATTCGATTAATTGAGTCTGCGCTGAAGTGGAGGATCTCAGGCACACCACGGGACAATATCGTGTTCATAAATGCCTCCTATGCCTGAAGAAGTGTGTTTGTACCCGAAAGCTTGCAAAGAACATTTTTTCCAACAATTAAGTTGGGCCAATACAATACATCACATCTACCTAAATAATCTTGGTGCCACACACTTCATACATACATATACACATACACATACTACAAATAAATATATGTTTGTACAATCAGAACTAGAATTTAAATGCACATTTATACTAACTTGATCAAGCTAGATCAAGGGTATGTGTTTTCTGCAAGAAGCCATTCAAGAGGAAACCCTAATCTGGGGCAAACTTGTCTAGTACTGGTAGACTAGAAAACCAGGATAAAGTTGTCTATGCTGAAAACAGCAGTGCATTGTAAAAATACCTGGGTTAGATAAATAAGCTAGCAGGTGCTAGAAACAATTTAGACATGGCAGCAAGGACCTCAGTATGGGCTAATTTACCCTGTTTCTCAGCATGATAAAATTATCCTATGTTATGTGCCACACTGCTAGACTCCTTCTAGCATCTGGGCTAGGTCCATTAAAGCTAACTTGGGTACTGAAATACTGCACTGCAAACTGCCATGTAGACATGCTGTATGTAAATTTTATAAAACACTATGGGCTACTTATCTTCATACTGCCTTAGATGCTCTAGGGTCTCATTTGGGAGATGTTTTCATTGAATGCAAATAAAGTTATTATGTGCTTATCAGTTATCACCTCTGAAAAGCAACCACTCTGGGATTTCTTTTATTTTTCCTTTATCTTGTAGATGAGCAAGTGAACTTGCCTGAAGAGGTTTGGTTCTTACTGGCTAGATAACCTTTGACTGGATGGATAACTAATGAAAGATAATAGGATTTCATGCAATCATTTGCTACTTAGATTTTTTTTTAAATGAGTTGTGCTCAGATTTCTGATTAAAATCTCAGGAATGTTTAAATTATTCTTCTGTAATCAGCAGTAGTCCCTTGATATGAGAATGACAGTCTTTCAGGAAATAGGAAGTCATCAATGAGTCCATAGATGACTGAGGAGGCAGACCTGAGATCTGAATGTTCAAGTGCAGACACGGCAAATAGTTCTGAGAAGAAGGAGTAGATGCTGGTGACATTGAGTTGCAGCCCTTTCCCTTTTTCTCCCCCATTTATTCACTCCCATACTGAGACAAGTTTGCTCAGTGTGCCCTGTCATATATTATGGTCTCACTGGGGATAATTCATTGCTTAAGGATGAAGAAAGAATCTTCTTTAGTATAGTATATTAGGAATTAATACAAATTCATGTTTTATGCTTAGTGAATTGTACTTCGATCCTACAGAGAGCTAGGTCCAATCAGAAATATTAACTCTGATAGGAAAATGCCATTTCAGTGGAGAGTTTTTTTCATGGAATCATATGGATGTCAAGCAAATTTGGTATTGAAAGATAATTTGGAAAATCTTTTTCATAGAAGTGAAAAAATGCATGTTTCAAAATAAATGTTATTTTATTTAAATAATATAAATCTGTAAAGGATCAAAATCAATATGAAAAGTTTCAAATATCAAAATCAAATTAAATAATATTCATATTACATTGTTTCCATATGCTTTATCTCTAAAAAAAAATTCTAAATTTGATTTTTCATCCCAGGTTGTTTTTTTTATTTTTTTTTATTTCTCATCTTTACAGGATGGAACACTGATTTGCAACCAGGTTTAGTGAAGTTACATGTATGGTTGCAAGTTGGGCTCAGGCCAGATAGGATCTATTGCACTCCACACCAGGCTGGGTCAGCACCCAGACTTCCCCCACCCAACCCGCAACCTCACTCAAACTCCTTAAATAGCCCTCTAGCCCAAGTAATTGCCCAACCCTGCCTGGGACACACATGAGTAGGGTGTGCTCAGCCAAGAAAATGGGATGGGCCTGTTGCTGGGTGGGGAGCAGCAGCAAGGAGTAGGGCAGGTAGGTGGGGCTGAGACAGGGGCTGGGATCATGGGGCAGTCACAGAGTTGGGCTATTGCTATAGCAGACCATGGCTATGATCACCCGGAGATCCTGGCTCCAGCCCGAGCCACCCATCCTGCTCCTAGGCACTGTATCCTGACCACCCACAGCCTCATCCAAGCCACCTGGCTGAATGTGCTCTGCCTTGCCTAAATGTGCCTGTCATGAAAACCTTGCTGTCCACATACCTGCTTCATCTGGAATCTGTGGACTGGTCTAGTAATCTACCACTTAGGGAGTTTTGGTGGGCTGTTGCAGGTTGGTGGGGGGAGGAATGCTGACCCAGCCAACAACAGTTCACCAAAACTATATATATAAAATCCAAACAAATGGGAATAACTTGAAGCAGCATTTCTTACTTTACTTTTTACTTTAAAAATCAAAAGAAATTGTGAAATTTATTATTTGGTGCTTTCAATTTGCAATTAATAATATCCTTGACTTTCTACAGGATGGGAAGTAGAGAACTAGTATGGGAGTAGATTCATTTACAGAAAAAGACAATCTTATTGGGGAACTAATCTAATGTTATATGTAAATATTTAGGGATGTAGTGAAACTAAACATCCAGATGTAAAAAAGATTCCTAGGCAATAAAGCAAGTCCTAAGTCCAACATTGCAACATAAACTTTTTCTGCCTACTCTCTAGGCATCAAAAGCTCACTAGCTACATTTCTTTTTGTCCTGCAAATTCCATAAGCAGCTGAATCATGCCTTCTACCAATGCTAAGAATGTTCCTGTCTGAGAAATAGGGAACTAGATACCTCTTAAGCCATAGATGGAGTAATATTTAAGTCCCCTGAAGGGTCCAAGCCCATAAGTATGTTCAGAGCATTCACTGAACATATACAGAGATACTGAGGTCTGAACAAAACACAGCAGCCATGGCCATTTTCATTCAAAAGCAAAGTTCGCTGACATTGTAGTTATAGTGCTTGCCTTTTACTTTAACCATTTAGGGCACATCCACACATGCAAGCACGTACGCTTGCAGCAGCTCAAATAGAAGCAGTGCAAATTTGAGCTGGGGCTTTTTGTCCGAGTGCATGTGCTTGGACACGCAATTTGTTGTGGAGCAAATTGTACCACTTGGGGCAAAATAACCCTGCCTGGCTTCTCCTGGATTTGCAGCCAGGGGGAGCTATAGCCTGGGGCCAGCACCTGTGCTGTCCCCAGCAATATAAAAAGCTACCCTGTCCTGGCCCCAGCAGTACAAAAAGCTGCCCTGGCAAGTAGCTCAGGGCTACTTGCTCTCAGGAACTTCTGGGGCTCAGCCAATTGGTACCTGGGGACACTACCCCTTGTGCCAGCTGGACTGCTGAAGCATCCCTGAGAGTTCCCTGACCCCTCTACCCACTGCATTAGTCTGGCAGTGGGGGCTGCTGCCTGGCTGTGACCTGCTGTGCACCTGCCAGACCGGGATGAGGCATCTGCACCTCTGGGCCAGCTACCAGTGTGTTGTGCCTGCAGGGATGGCTTCTGTGTGGCACTACTGCCATGTGTGCCCCCTGCATGGCCAACTGGGAAGGAGGTCAGCCACAGCTAGATGGGTCCAAGGTGCCAGCTCTGAGTAGGCAGGGTCCTGCCACTGGCCTCTCTAGCATGAATTCTGGTGTTTCCTATTGGAAAACTGAAAAATGCCTGAAAAAAAAAAATCCCAAAGTCACTCTGTAAAATACCACAAAATCCATGCTCCTCCACAATTAAAACAAAAGACCACTATAAAGAGAGAAAGTGAGAGACAGTTATCAGTTGGGCAATGTTTTAGTGCTATATCTACAGTTTTAAAGCACTGGCTGTTGGGGGGCTACAACCTCACAGGGGTTACAGCTCCCCAACAAGGGCCAAATGGCCTCCACAGGAGCTACCACCCCACCCCACAAGGACCACATGCTCCCCTCCAGCCCCCCAATTGCTGCCCCACCTGGCCCAATCCCCCAATAGCTGCTGCAACCCCCCCGCAGGGCGCCATCCCCACTC
>NW_005842495.1:116528-128393 GCF_000455745.1 Alligator sinensis | reverse complement strand
GGGAGGGGCCAGGCAGGGCAGGGATTGGGGGGCTAGGGGAATGGGCAGGGCTGGCAGGGGTCCCCCCCCATGGTCCCCTCTCCTCTCTTCTAGCCCCCCCCAACCCATTACTCTTGCTGCTTCAGCACCAGGGTGAGGGGCCAACCATGAAGATACTCTGGCAGCTAGAGCATCTCACTGGAGGACTCAGCCTACGGTTTCCTCAAAATGCTCTGCTTTTTTCAACTTCACTTTTTTTAGACCCCTGGATATCCAGGGGTCTAATTTTGTCCCTGTGCTGCAAGTTTTCAGCGCAGGGAACAATTTTTCATTACCGCATGTGCCCCTAGTCTCACGTCAAAGTTGAGACAAGAGTCACGTGCATGTTCATCTGGATGAGGCCTTAGTGGTTAAAGTGGTTAACCCAATAGCATTCTCTCACCATCTAGGAGAATTCCCTAACAAAAAGTGTGGATGCTGTTTTGAGGAACCTTTCAACCTTCTGTTAAAGCTGGACCTCTGTGCAGCATAGATGCAGACATCAAAAAAAGAGATCAGAAAGGAGCCTGACTAAAGCCTTGTGATTAGGCCATGCAGTTGGAAGAATAGGAATCCTGGTGTCTGGGTACGTCATCCCTTAACTCTCTCTATATTTTTCATTAACTAGCCTCTGATAAAAACAGATATTACCCTTAGAGCAGAAACCAACATCCAGGAACAGTCCATCAGCCAATTACCCTAATAACTAGGTTAGTCATGTTTTCTCTTTCTTAATCTCCTTCTGGTTCTATAAATCTTGCATACAGGTCTGCCCTCTAAGTGAATATTCCAACTAATAACTCATATATAAAATGGGCAGGACCATTACCTCTGGCAGCTGCATTTTTTAAAACAATCCCACTTGTTTTGTTTTTTTTTTAATAAACATTTAAGTACCCTTTAAAGTGAGTTACGGGTTCTGCCTATCAAGTGGATGGAGGCAGCAAGATCCAAAGCAGGAGAAGAATTTAGATCAGGGTGGGCAAAATATAGCCTGCAGGCCAGAATTGGCCTGCTGGGCAATTTCTTTCAGCCTGTGGGTGCTGACCAACTAATTGTACCCTGCCCAGCCTGTGTACTCCAATCCCATCCTTGTGCATGCCCAGGGCCCAGGCCCTGGCCAGCATGCACAGCTTCTGGGCAGGGCCACTGATGCCACTCCTTCAGCCACTGGGGGACCTGGTCAGCTTCTCCAGCCTCCAGTGGCTCCTGTCCCTGCTACAGTGGTCACTCCAGGCAGCAGGTAGGGAAGCAGTGGTGGTTGTGGGGAAGCTGCAGCAGGGTGGGAGCATAGAGTGTAGGGCTGGGGCTGGTGGGAGCATGGAGCTTGGGGCCCGGGGCCCAGGCCCTGCACTCAGAGGGACCGTGGAGCTCAGGCAGGCAGAGTGTGGGTGTGTGGCATTTGAGGGGTGTGGGGGGGGGCCCTACATGCTTCCCTGGTTCATAGCCCCTGCCACTGACAGCAGCAGCAGCAGCAGCAGCTGCCAGTGGACCCTAGGGGGTGCTCATGGCTCATGCGGGTGCAGCTGCCCAGTGGCACATAGCTCCAGTCAGTTTCAGGAGCTGCACGTGATGACAAGAAGTGGAGCTGGGCCATGGCCTGCCTCTATCATGAGGGATTAGCTATATATATTTCTAATAATTTTAATAGGAGTCTGACCTTTCAAGGTTCTGAGAACTCTGGACATAATGCAATACAGGCAGTCCATGGACTTAAGACACAATTGGTTCCTGAAAACCACATCTAAAATTGAAACATTGTAACTTGGAACCGATTTTCCCATAGGAAACGATGTTATAATTGGGGGACTGGTTCCTGAACCAAGGCCTGATACCCTATTTTCACCAAAAATAACCCAAATTTTGTACTTAATCAATTATAGATGAGTAATATAGATACATTAAAGTAGTTATATTGTAAATGATTTGGAAGGACTTCTTTGAAGTGACTTTGATGGAGTTTTTGAAGGGCTCATGGTTGGACTTTTTGAAAAGTTTTTGGCTGGAGTCTTCTCAGGAGTCTTGGCTGCAGGTTTTTCTGGAGTCTTGTCTGCTTTCTTAAAGAAATCCAAAATTTTGGACAAATATTCACCAGGGAGATGGGTGACGCAGCAAACTTGCTCACTGGCATGGCGAGGCATGGCATTGGATCAAGTGGTGTAAATTCAAAACTGACATCAGAAAGTTGAAACCGGGTGTCAATTTATAAACGCTGTAGGTGTAAAACATAACTTGAGATTTGTAAGTCGAGGACTGCTTGTATAGCATATAAACATATACTTAATTTTAAGGAAGTGAGTAGTCCGATGTTAATTAATGGCTCTACTCATATGCTTAAGGTGTATTTTAGGGCTTTGCCTATTGAACACTCTTTTCTGGTTAAACAAATCATCTGAATGGGAAACATTCTTTTAATTTTAGATGTGCTAGTGCAGGGCCATGATTTAAAGCATCATAATCACACCTTGTTCACATTGCAGTCTTTTCAGTCATGTCAGCACTTCTCTTACTTTCAGAGGTTTATAACTTGGTCATAAAATTTTTCCTCAAAGCCATATATCACAGTACAGAAACATGTTTTCAAATATGCTGCGTTCAAGATTCAGACGTATAAACATTTCTTATACCTGAACACAATATCTTCAGATACTTTTATTGTCTTCATTCATTTTAGTGATGGAATTATTTGTTTATATTTGGTTCAATAATGCTAAATCGAAGAGAATTGTAAATATATTTTGAGAGATTAATTTGTCTTCTTTCGTTTCTGGAATTATATTCAAATCTTGCATCTCTTGTCTTTGTAAAAAAAATCCCCAAAAAACCTAATCTGTTTGATTCAGATTTTTGTTTTGTTTTTGCAGTAGAATAATGCTTACATCACTGAGGACTGAGAGACTGAGCAATCTGTGTATCTGATTGTTACGGATCTTTTTGTCAAATTGCAATGTTTTTAGAAGACTATATCTATATTTATATATATAATATCTAGATATATAAATATCTAGATAGATATTTATATAAAGATCCATAACAATATAAATATGAATTTTCTAAATTATTAAACAGTTCAATTTTATGTAATTATTTAAAATGCCATCTATTTTTATCCCTTGTAAGCTTTCCATATATTTTCATCTGATATTTTGCCCCAGAAAAATCAGAAATCTTACCTATGAAACAACCAGGTAAACGAACAATAACAAATTATAATATTTTGAAAGCTTTCAGAGATTTAGGCACCTGAGTTTCATTTTCAAAATGAATTAGGTAATTAGGCAATATATAAGTATATGTATATGTACACACACACATACATACATAGGTATATATATGTATGCATACATATATTCTATATATATATATATACACACACACACACACACACACACACGCATATATATGTATGCATATATGTGCATGCGTATACACACACACATATACACATATATATTTATGTATAATTATAAATATATATTCTACACACACTACATATATATGGGTGAGAAATGTTAGTGGCTGAAAAATGTTCCTGTCCCAAATTAAGGCAAAAAGTCAAAATCTCACAAAAACAAAAAACCAATTAGGATTAATCAATATGTTTCCATTCTGTAATTTTGAACTTTTTCAATTTGAATTTGACTCCTTTTTATTCATAATTTTGGATTTTCAATGATAAAAGTTTTTTTTTTTCAAACAAGAAAACAAATTTTTCAAGAAGGAAAAACAAATTGGTTAAAAATTACCTTAATTTATTTTCAGTTTCAAGGATTTGGCATTATCTACTGAACAAAATATTTAATTGGAAAATTCTCAACCATTTATTTTATGATCAGATCCAGCAAAGAATATAGGTACCTAAAATACATTTGAGATACAATTTAGACTTGAAATGATCAACAAAAACCTACCCTTTAAGCATCTAATAGGACACAAGTGACTGAGGGGAAGTTAAACATTATACTTAGACCATACTAAATCTATGGAATGTTAAGCAGTGTTAATGTTAAAACATGCTGTGAGCAGTTGCATGTTAAGGGTCTTACCTACATAGCTCTGATTTGCCATTAGAAGCCTGTTCCATAGGGATGTGGCTGGGGGTCAGAACACCTGAGTTTGAGCATTGCTCCGGGTTGTGGGGGAAGTTCAATGTGGTACATTCCAGGATGCTGGAGGACTGCAAATTACTCATACTCTATGGCTAGCCTATTCTGTGGCTGAAGGGCCTGAATGTTGGTTGGGACCCCAAAGACTAGCAGTTCAAGTTTGGGTGCTGGGAAGTGATTTTAAATTTCAACTTATTGCCAATGACCAGGAAACCAGCAAACAGGATAAGCAGTTTTCAGGCAGTTGCTGGAGGCAACAGGAAGAAGGGGGAGAGAAACTGGGCACCAGATTCTGCCCAGGAAAGGTAAATGATCCAGCTGTCTATATCTTTGGTTAGCTGAGTGTTTGTTTGGTGAGTTCTGTGTCGGGGGTGGGGGGAGTGATCTGAGAAGCTGGCAGTGATTTCTGATTGTTGAGTGATTGCTAAGTGATTGCTGCGTGGGCCTGGCAGAAGGTCTAACAAGGGGGTTGAGTCAGTTCAGGCCCAGCAGGGTATAAAAGGAGACTCCCCAGGCCTCTAGGGAGCCAGTGAGTGAACAGGGTAACCAGTTTGCAGGCAGTTCAGAAGCCAGTTCATAGGTCCTCCTCACCTTTTTGAGGGGCAAATCTTTCACTTTGGCATGAGGAAGCAAGAAAAAAAAAAGGAATCCTTTGGAGCCAATGAGAAATAAACAGGCCGGTTCCAGGTGAGCTCTCTAGGGAAGGTCTGCTTGGCAGAAGAACAGTAAGAGAAAGAAGGCAGATTAAGTGGCCTGAGGAAATGGCTGGTGGACATCGCAATGCCAGAGCCAATGCCACTGCCACTGCCTCTGCTTGCACCTGTGAGGCTTCTGCCCAGGAAGGACTGCTAATCATGGATGCTTCCACCCAGGTCCAGGTTTGGCGCTGTGAGGACTGTGACTTGCAAGTTCCTTCCAATGATGGCCAGGTTAGGGAGTGCCATCAATCTATTCCTCTATAAAGGGAGACAATCATATAATATATATTTGTCCAAAAGGGTTGACAAATGCATCTGCTTTACTCCTTCCTGCACACCACAGTCAAATGATATTAGCATAGTTTCAATGAAACCAACTGAGCTCTACTGAAGGTGTGACCCACTGTATTTAATTTTAAAAGGTCTCTTTCACATGTACCTTCAAACAATTAAAAAAAAAAAAAAAAACCTCTGGCAATTTCCCCACGATAAAACATTTTGCTATTGTCTCCTGTCAGGCTCACCAGTGAAGAATGATATTACAACAATAATTTGCAGTACATCTACATATCCCCGTGAGTGCACAGTAACTGCCATTACTGTGCAGTCCCACTGGCGCACAGGTCATTTTTGATACTACCATGCAGTAGCAACCAGCTACTTACTGCACAGTAGCTTGCTGATATTGCACAGTAGCATCAGCATCACAGTTTCTGCCCTCCAAAGCTATGTTACTGTAGCTTATTGCTATGGCGCCATAGTGTATCATGTAGACGCTCCCAGGAAGTGCTTCCTTTTTCTAGGTTAAAAAAGAAAGAAAGAAAAAAATGTAAGTTTTGTTTTGAATCTAAGTATTAAATTGTGACTTTGACTGAGTCACTCACACAGCACAGAACTGTATTTACTAAACATAAATGACCACAGATACTGTATATTGACCCTAATTCAGTAAGGGTTATTTTAATAGAGTTCACAAGCCTGAAGTTAGGCACATATGTTGATGTATCTTGTTGAACTTGGGCCTCAGCCACATGAGGGTGGAGAGAAAAAACAAAAACACAAAAACAAAACAAGAACTCTTTTGGGAGCAGTTCTGCACACAGGGGAAGAACAGACAATATTACATAACACATAGGAGTAGAACAAGAAATGCAGCAGGAGATGCTCTTTGTAGCTTACCAGTTCTGCTTTTTGGCTGGTAAATAATGGGAGCAGGGCCACATAATTGTACCTTCCATATTCCTTTGGGATGTCCTCAACTGGTATCAGCATGAGTAAGGAATCCTTTGTGTGCCAGGGGAGTAAATTGACTACAACTGTGGCTAGATCCTAAAGACTGAAGTGGCACAAAAGATGGAAAAATGGTGTGTTCTCAGCACTCTTATCTCTCCATTCACAGTCTGGACCTGGTCCTCACTACATCTGATGAGTGAGTTAAACATATAAAGAGCATCTGCTACCTCTTAGTTTCTGTAATGTATCAATTGACCTTTATCTTCTATTGAAGATAAGTTGAAGTATATTACATATTTTGCCATCCACCATGATAAAATACTTCTTTAACAACATTTAGATGATATTGTTTTGTTTAGAAGTACTAACAATAATCTATCCTTAATTTCCCCATAGATTTTTAAGTAAAATTAATGAATGCAATAGGAACTACTTTGAGGGAAGAGAATAGTAAAGTGCTCTATTCAGACAAGGAATTTTCAAGAACAAAATATAAAGTTGATCTAGATCATCTAATAGATTCACATTGTGAATATGGGCAGAGGTTTCATTTCATGACAGATTTTCAGAGTTGGTTGAGCTGAGGATATACAACCAGGTTCAGCAAATAAAAAATTAGCTGAACGTATGGCAAATCTGACTTGTTTGGTCCTGATCAACATTTATACTATATACCAAATTATTAGCAAAGATGAGGATAATGAAGAACATGAGAAAAAGTTGGACCCTGAGTCAGAAAATAATTTAGCAAGTACTTAATTTCAATAATGTTCCTAAGTTTCACTGGGTATTGGATACTCATGCTTTTCCAAATTAGACTTGGCTGATAGAAGGAATGGGTTGGCACTATATGGAACAGATGGGTTACATGGCATAAATGACTCAATTTGGACAAGACTTGAGATGAAGCTGGCAAGGGACATAAAAGGCAATAAAAAGGGAATCTACAAGTATGAAAAATGTAAGAGGAAAACCAAGGAAAGTGTAGGTTTCTTATTAAGTACAGAAGGCAACCTAGTAATTGATAATGTAGGGAAGGATGAAATATTTAATGTGGTTTTTAAATTTAGTCTGTACATATAAAGTTAGCTACCAAATGACAAGTGGAGCTGGCAGCAAAGATTGGGAAGGAAACAAACAGCCCAGAATAGTGGAAAAATGGGGTAGGAATGGCTTAGAGAAACTAGTTGTTTTCAAGCCAGTAGAACCAGATGGTATATATCTCAGGGCACTGAAGGAATTGCCGAAGGCTATCATCTTGAGAAATTGTGAAAGTTAAGTGAAGTTCCAGACAACTGAAAAAAGGAAAATATAATGCCCATCCTTAAGAAAGGAAAGGAGGAGGAAACAGAGAATTACAGACCAGTCCACCTGACCTCCATACCTGGGAAGATCATGGAACAGGTCCTCAAGAATTATTTTTGAAGCACCTAGAACAGAACAAGGTTAACAGGAACAGCCACTGTGACTAAGAGCAAGTCATGCCTAACCAACTTGATTTTCATCTATGATACAGTGATAGGCTCTAGTAATGAGGGAAAGCAGTGGGTTCAACATATAACTTGACTTTAGCAAGGCTTTTGATGCAGTGTCCCACAGTATTCTCATTCACAAGCTAAAGAAATACGAACTAGTTGAAAGTCCAGTAAAGTGGACACATCATGCTCAATGAGTAGTCATCAGTAGCTCAATGTCTAATTGAGAAGAGGTATTATGTGGGGTCTCCCAAGAGTCTATTCTCAATCTGGTATTGTTTAATATCTCCATTACTGATTTGGATGGTGGTTCACACTTAGCTGGGTTCACACTTAGCAAGTTTGTGGATGACACCAAGTTGGGTATCATTGAAGAAAGTCAGGAGGGTAGGGCTAGGATTGAGAATGATTTGTATAAACTAAGGAAATGGTTTACCATCATTCAGATGAAAGAACAATGCAAAGTCCTTCACTTATAACAGAATAATTGCATATACAAATAGAGAATGGGGAATGAGTAGTTAGGCTGCATGACTGCAGAAAAAGACTAGGGGTTTACAGTGGAACAGAAGTTGAATATGAGCTAACAGTGTGCTCTTGTTGAAAAAAAGAAACAAAAAACAACAGCACACTGGGTTGTATAAACAGCAGTGTATCTTGCCAATCAAAGGAAGTGATTCTTCCACTCTTTTCAGAATTGATGAGGCCTCAACTGGAGTACTATGTTTGGTTTTTGGCTCCATTCTTCAAGAAAGAAGCAGACAGACTGGAATGAGTCCAATAGACAGTAACAAAAAATATTAGAGGCCTGAGAAGCATTACTTAAGAGGAAAGGCTGAAAGAACTAGGATTGTTTATTCTGGAAAAGAGATGATTGAGGGTGGATATGATAACAGTCTTCAAATACCTAAAGGGTGATATAAAGAGGATGGCTGAAAGGTTACAAGACTAGGAGCAATGGCCTTAAAGTGAAAGATAAAAAATTTAGGTTGGAGATTAGGAAGAGCTTTTCGATGGTCTATATGGTTAAGCTTTGGAAAAGGCTACCTAGGGAAGTAGTGGAATCTCCATCTTTGGAAAAGACAGCATTTTATACTGGTTACCCAAGATTCACAAACTTGACAGCCCAGGACATCCTATTGTTTTTGACATTGTTGTTTTTTTCTATGTTGACTCTATCCTATTTTCCCATGCCAGTAGTGATGCCAGCTACTTGAAGGACATGAAGGTTTCCTCAAAAACTGGACTACAGTGACAAACTTGCAGCAAACACCATATTAGTTCATATGAGAACATATCTCTGAAAAACAACCATCTTTATGACAATAGCCAATTGCCCATCAAAAATTATGAGGCAAGGGGTAGGCAGGGACGGAGTGCCTCCACCCAACACCCTGTGCTGCCACCACTGCCTCAGAGGAAGGGCGGGGGAGAAGCTTGCACACAGCAGCTGCTGCCACTACCCACCAGCCTGCGCTGCCATCCCTGTGCATCCAGTCACATGTACCCCCCCTCCATGTCCCACCCCATGTGCTCCCTCCCTCCCTCCCACATCTGTTTGGGTTACTCTGCTGGATCCATGCCCCACCCATCATTCTTGATGAGCATTTCTTTTCCAGCCTCCAGTGCAGTGGCTTCCTCCACCCTGCCCACCTCCACCTCTGCCTTCTCACCAGAGCAGTGGGGTTTCCTCTGCCTTCCTGGCTGAGGTAGCAGCAGTAGCAGCTCCCTCCCCACCACCCACTTCCACTTCCTCCCCCAGAGCAGCAGGGTTTCCAACTGCCTCCCTGCCTGAGGTGGAAGTAGTGGTGGTGGTAGCGGCTCCCTCTTCCCCACTCATCTCTGCCTCTGCCTCCTCCCCCAGAGCAACCACAACTGCCTCCCTACTTCCCCCTCCCTGCCTGAGGTGGTGGCAGCAACGGCAGTGGCTCCCTCCCCGAGTCTACCTCCACCTCCTCCCCTGGAGCAGCAGGGCTTGCAACCACATTCCTGCCTGATGTGGTGGCAGTGGAGGTGGAGGCTTCCTCCCCCCCTGCCCGACTCTGTATCCAGAGGCTATCTCCCTGCCTGAGGAGATGGGGCTCACACAGCCAATCTCCACTGGCCCTCTTGGCCATGTATGTGCAGTTGTTCCCAAAGTGTTATGGACAGACAGACACACAGACAGACAAAGCCCTTTACTATATTAGAATATTACAAGCCATAAGGAACATTGTCCCTGAAGGTGGCACTGCTTCTATTTCTGTCAAACTCTTCTGTTTTGTTGTCACATACTATTTGAGATTTAGAGACTAGCTATATCTCAAAATGAATGGTTGTGCCATAGGCACATGTGGCCCCCCAATATGCCAACATATTTATGAGAGATCCCAAAGTCCACTTTCTCCACAGCTGTCTTCTCATCTCTCTAGTATATGAGAGGTATATTGTCCACACATTTATCATATAGACACATGAGAAGGAATCAGCTGAGAACTTCCACCAGAACTTTAATAATTTCAACTCCTCCATCAAACTGACCCTTGAGTGCTCCATCCAGCAAATTTACTTTGTGAACCTCACCATGAAGATTTGCAATGCCCATATCACCACTGCATTACTGGAAACCAACCAGCTGCTACCTAATTGAGAAGAGGTATTACGTGGGGTTCATGCTATCAGTTTTCATCCTAAGCTCTATTTGATTTATTATCTCCACCCAACCTCTGTGCTATAGTCATATCTACTCTGATTCCACCAACTGGGGTACACATCTCAGCAATCAACATCAGGGTTTCCTATGCTACCAATATCAAAACCATAGTCATTCAAATAAATAGAAATAGGCACCACTCCATCCTGATACAATACCAACCCTGTGACATGCACAACACAGTCCCTCTGGTTGTCTTTTAAAGACCCCAGCTCAAAAATTTTAGACATCATTAGTAATCTCCAAGCCTTCCTGGAAAATGATGACCATTTTAGTATAGCCTTGGGCACAAGACCAATCTTAAACATTTATTTCCTTTTTCTATATTCCTTTCTATGTATAATATTTTCTTTTTCCAAGTCCACTGATAACATCTGATGAAGTAGGTCAAGAGATGTCAACCTTTTGCCACCATAAGCTGTTGCTTGCAACCCAGCCCCACCTTCCCCCACCCCAGCCCATTAGCCCACACTGCCACATTCACAGGTTGGATCTGACTCATAGGCATTAGGTTGCTGACCCCTGAAGTAGGTTGTTGCTTACAAAAGCTCATTCATCTCTGAACTAATTAGTAGCTAAAGACCTACACTGCCTTACATTTTGCCTATCCTTGAAAAGTAAGATTTCATTTCCTTTACTCCAAATACTCATATTCTTTCTCCAAACATATTTACTATCTCTCAACCTAGATAAATCCTATTATACTTTCTAAAAAATATTATGAGAACTACTCTGATATGCATAATCTACAAAATAATCATAGAATCATAGAAAGTTAGGGTTGGAAGGGACCTCATGAGGTCACATCTAGTCCATGCCCCTGCTCAAAGCAGAACCACCCCAACTAGATTATCCCAGCCAAGGCTTTGTCTAGCCAGGTCTTAAAAACCTCCAAGGATGGAGAATCCACAACCTCACTGGATAACCTGTTCCAGTGTTTTATTACCCTCTTAGTGAGAAAATTCATTTTAATATCTAACCTAAACTTCTGTTGCTGCAACTGGAGACCATTGCTTCTGGTTCTGTCATTTGCTATTAATAGCTTAATAGATTCTTAAAAAAAAGAAAAAAAGGAAAAGGCAACACCACTCCATCAACTTCTCTCTCTCTCTGACCCTGAAGGTATTGAAGTCCCTAACCTATATTAAATTGGCATTTCCTGAATTAATGCAATTACAAATTTGGAAATAAGTGGTTTGTCCTGGGTCACAGAGAGTGAGGTAGGACATTTCCTAAGCCCAAAACTAGTCTCCTAACCATTGGATCATCAGTCCTCTCAAAACTTGAAATAAATTAAATAGGCCTATATCTAATATCAAACAACTAGTAAGAGTCTCTGGGCCTGGTTCTTCAATGAATTGCACTAATTATATGGCTGTGTCAGTCCACTAAAATCAGCGGAGTCACACTGGCACAATGCTGATGTAAGACAACACAGAATCAGACACTCTATAGTTAATAGCCACTTGATTCTTAATTATCCACTCAGAAATAAAGCAAAGTCCAATTTATCTGTTAAATCCACTTTGATTAATTTCTACTGTGAGGCAAAATTCTTTTTACTAGTCCACTGAGTGCTACCTGTTTGACTCACCATTCCAGCAGTTTTATTTAAAGACTTGCATAGCTTCATTGTAGAATAG
>NW_005842495.1:113369-116497 GCF_000455745.1 Alligator sinensis | reverse complement strand
TGGTTTGGGTTGGGGGAGGGGGGGGGGGGGGGGGGGGTGCTCCTTCATTGACTTCAGCAGCGTGCATGTATGTACCTTAAGTTGTTTTGTTCCTACACCAGGTTCTTTTAGAATTAATTTTAAGTGAGCCCACTATCTCCTTCTTCAGTATGGATACGTTTTATCCTGTTCCCTCCCTATGTATCTCCCCTGTTTTGGATTCCAATTCAGTAAACATCTAATGACAGATGCCCAATCTCTTTTTCAAAGAAGATGTTAATGGCTTCTTGAAATGCTTTGCAGGCACAATATCTTATCACAATATCCTTCTCTATACCAGCCAAGCATACAATCTTTGAGATAAATCCCATCACAACAGCTTAGGAAACAAAGGGAGGAGGGAAGTATGTTAAAGAATAGTACAATATGTAGTTCTAGGAGTGGACTCAAGAGAAGGCAGGGATTCCTCACTTTGGGAAAATTCCCATAATCATTATTGGAACCAGTTATTAGACTTAGAAAAATTAAATATCTGTATAGAGCTGTGTGGAAAAATTATACACAAAAGTAATATCAGATATTTGCACATTGTTAAAAAAAATCTTTCACTTCCTATTTTGTGTTGTCACCAGTAAATCCTGCCACTTATTAAATAAAAATAAAGAATTGATAGAGCCTGGTTTATCCTTTAGAAAGGAATATATATTTTAGTTTATTACGATTTTATTAAAGCAATTTGAAAGCAAATAAAACTACATTAAAAATTAAATAAAATCACAGCAATTCTGCTGGAGGGCAAAAGATAGATATTAGAGGGGAAATATTTTAACACACTTTTTCATTTAGTAAAAAACATGAAAATAATTGTAGGATCCAGTTGATGACCACAAGGGAACTGTTCTAATGAACTGTATTAGATTTTGATATTATCACTTGTCTTTCATATTCAGCATCAGTTTTTAAATTATTCAACCTGTTCTTCTGTTTTGTTTTTGCTTTTCAAATGAAAATAAGGACGATATTAAGACATTATAAGGTTTGTGGAGGGGGAGGGAAGAACTAAAAAATGAACATCAAAGATCTGTCATTTGTTCCCATTCTGATGTAGAATGAAATTGATTTTTTTTTAACTGAAATGCATGCTGCAGAGCAGTTGCTGTCCAAAATAATAGGCTGGATGGGATGCATAAGGTCCATATTCAACTTTCTCTAACTCCCTATGGTCAGAAAAGTATCCTAGGCTGAAATTACACATTACACTTAGACAGTGGCGATGCGTAGGTGCTGGTGCACCCCTGTCAGCCAGCATTCCCAGGCAGGGGAGGCAGCCAAGAGCACTGGTGCCCCCCCTGAGAGTGCCGGCTGAGGAGTGGGAGCTCTCCCAGGAGTGTCAGCAGTGCCCAGAAATGCCAGCAACACATTGCTACCAGTTGTGGGTTGATGGGATTGGCTGTGGGGGGATCCCCCCCACCCCACTCAGCAGGATCAGCCATGGGGAACCACCTACCCTGGTCAGCGGGATTGTCTCTGCAGGACCCTCCCCTCCATCCGGTTGGCAGGATCAGCTGTGGGGAGACCTCCCCCAGTTGATGACTGGCCACTGGCAGGGCAAGTGCCCCCCTGACTCAGGAGGTACCAGTCACCCATGCACTTAGACCATAGTAAATCTGTGGTGTGTTAAGCAGTGTTTAAATTTGAATATGATGGGCGCGTCCACACATGCAAGCATGTGCGCTTGCAGCAGCTCAAATAGAAGTGGTGCAAATTTGAGCCGGGCTTTTTGCTTCAGCTCACATGCTTGGTCATGCACTTTGTTATGGAGCAAATTGTGCCACTTGGGGCAAAATAACCCTGCCTGGATCCTCCTGGATTTTCAACCAGGGGGAGCTAGAGCCCAGGCCCAGCACCTGTGCTGTCTCTAGAACTATAAAAAGCTGCTCTGTCCTGGCCACAGCAGTATAAAAAGCCAGTCTGGTAAGTAGCTCAGGGCCACTAGCTCTCAGGAGTTTCTGGGGCCCAGCCAATTGGTACCTGGGGACGCTACACCTTGTGCCAGCTGGACTGCTGAAGCAGCCCTGAGAGTTCCCTGCATCCTCTACCCACTGCAGCAGTCTGAGAGTGGGGGCTGCTGCCTGACTGTGACATGCTCTGCACCTGCCAGACTTGGATGGGGACTGCAGAGCCAGCAGAGGCATCTTCCCCTCTGGGACAGCTACCAGTGGACTGTGTTTGCAGGGTTGGCTTTTGTGCGGCACTACTGCCATTTGTGCCCTCCTGCCCAGCCATCTGTGCAGCTATCACCTAGAAGATGTTCCGGGTGTGGCAGCCTGCTTTGAACAGTCAAAGCATGTCCTCCTGGCCCCATTTGTTCAGGAGGTCAGCCACAGACATCTGTGTCCAGGATGCCAGCTCTGAATAAGGAGGGTCCTGCCACTGGCCTCCCTAGCAGGAATTCTGGTGTTCCCTATTGGAAAACTGAATAATCCCTGACAAAAAAAATCCCAAAGTCACTCTGTAAAATACCCCCAAACCCATTCCTCCACAAGTAAAACAAAAGACCACAATAAAGAGGGAGAAAGAGAGTGAGACAGAGACAGCGATCAGCTGGACAATGTTTTAGTGATATATCTACAGTGTTAAAGCAAGTCTCTTATAATAATAAAGTGAACTCTAAATACAGGTTTCATGAATTCATTAATACATATTTTGCTGCCCTCCCACAGCGTGATGGCCCCCACACAAGGGGTTCATCACCCACACAAGGGCTGTAGCCCCCCAACAGGGGGTTCAGTCCTTACACAAGGGTTTTGGCCCTCCAACAGAGGTTTTAGCCCCCACACAAGGGATATGCCCCCCCAACAAGGGGTGCATCCCCCACACAAGGGGTTCGGCCACCCAAAAGGGGATTCAGCTCCCACACAAGGGGTTCGGGCCCCAACAGAGGGTTTGTCCGCCACAGAAAGGCTTCGGCCCCTCAACAGGGGGTTCGGCCTCCACACAAGGGGTACGGCCCCCCAACAGGGGCCAAATGGCCCCTGTAGGGGCTATCACCCCCGTGAAAGGCCTATATACCCCACACCAGCCCCCTGATTGCTGCCCCACCTGGCCCCATCCCCCTCCAGCTGCTGCAGCCCCCCCAATGGCTTCCC